>NC_056743.1:1598059419-1598321919 GCF_019279795.1 Protopterus annectens | reverse complement strand
ACTACCAACGCTAAATCTTGGCAGCCTTGCAATATCTATAAATTACTAGTACTCAATCCCTACCAACGCTAAATCTTGGCAGCCTTGCAATATCTATAAATTACTAGTACTCAATCACTACCAACGCTAAATCTTGGCAGCCTTGCAATATCTATGAATCCAAACAGGAAGGACTGCCTTGTATTCTTTTCAGTAGGCAGGAAGCAGCTGACAAGTCAGATACTGCCTTAGTTTTGGAATTACACTTCTGGATGGAACGCAAACTGGAGTAAGTTTCACCTGTCGAATTATAGAGCTATGTTTTGGTCTTCTAAGTCAGAGCTAGAAAGAAATTCAGTATAAACTTCTTTATTTAAAAACACTTGTTTTAAATTTTCTTTGTGCAAATTTAAAGCTGCTTTTATGTTTGATTTTTTTTTTACCAGGAACAATGATGTTCGATTGTTTATTCCAAGTAAAGAGTTTCTTTATTCATATTTGCATGTTTATGACTAATATATTTTGATAAACTTAGGAGTATGTGGATTGGAATGTTGCACTAATAACCTTTGACTTTTATCTTTTGAGAAGTAGATGTCCATGCTGTTGTTACCATGCAATCTGTAGCAGTTAGCTTATTTTAAGGCTAAACAGTAACTGTGCTTTTTCTATGCTAGCATGGTCTGACTACCTGGTGGAGTTATTTTCGTAATGACAAGAAAGGGATGCTGGTATTGGGAAGATACTATTAACGTCTTGTGGAAAATACTGTACGCACGTGTGTTTTGTGCATGTACATGCGCGCGTGTGTGTGCAAAATAATCTCAGTCAAGTGTCAGTTACTGTTGGTACATTTGTACATGTAGGCACGATGTTTATTCTGAGCTGGGATAAATCCTGAGGAACAAGATATTATAACTCTTTTCTGTAGCTGTGTAATGTAAATCCTATTTGGGTGTGGTAGGTCTTGGATTATTACTTCAGGGGACAGTGCACATTTATCACATGGTCTTAAAGTAAGTCAACCCTTGCATATTATTTGATGCCAGCAATGTAGGTTTAAGGACCATACCATCACATATAAATCTGTGATAGTGGTACAGACTGTGAGACAATAGGCCTTTTCCATTAGATATAACTGATGGTAGCAGGTGAGATTATATGGCTTTCACAAGGTTGCCCATACTTCCTTTCGTCCTTTAACCTGTGCATACAGTTAATCTGTACCTTGTCTTATTTACATACTATTGATATTCAGACCATAAATCACTGCTATCATATTTACTGTGGCAGTGTGCATTTTCTGCTTTGTATAGAAAATGATCAAGAAACTGAAAATACCCAAGCCTATACTATTACTGGTAAAAGAGCAAAAAAGATGTTTGAAAAGAGGCCCTTTACTAAATTGATTTTGCAGTACCATGCAGCACACTAGGAGGCCCTATGTTGAGAAAGAACTCATTTTATCATAAAATATATACATTGCCAGGAATGCTAATGTGATCTTTGAAATAAATTTCTAGACTTAAGTGCTTTTACTAAATGTTTTATTAATCAATTTTCTTTCCTTTTTAGGGTTGTAATCACTATCCTTATGAAGATGCCCGTGCTTATAGATTCAAAAATAAGCTAATAATTGTTTCAGCTGAGAGAGCGGGGAATGGACTATATAATTTTATTGTTCCACTAAGGGCCTACTATCGTCCCAAGAAGGAGCTCAGCCCTATAGTTCTACTGTTGGAAGACCCGTAAGGAATATAATTTATTTGCTATTGTTTCCATTTTCTGAAAGTGCATTGTTTCTGACTTTGTTTTCTTCATTCTGTATGCACTGACCAGAACACAGTATATTTTAAGTGCACATAAAAAGCAGAGTAATTTAATAACTAAGGTCTTAGATGAAAGAAAAACAAGAAGTGATATTGTTTCAATTGCCACATTCTGTCAGTCACACGGGTATTGTGTGTGCATGAGTCAATAGCTTAACATTTCTAAATTTCAAGTCCTGTGGCCCTGAAAATGTAAAAAAGCTAGTCAAAAATGAAAAATAAATAAGTGATGTCACATGTCGACTTAGAGTACACCTATGCGCTAGGACTAAGAGACAAAATCTACTGTTTGCTGACCTCCAGCTAAGTTATGTGGATAATATCATAATTGGAAGGTTGCCAGGTTAGTTTAATCAACATTAGTCAAATAAGGGGGAGAAAGTGTTTTTTTCTTACTGTCTCCCAGTGTGTGTGTGTGTGTGTGTGTGTGTGTGTGTGTGTGTGTGTGTGTGTGTGTGTGTGTGTGTGTGTGTGTGTGCGTATATAGACATACATATAACCAGTAAACAGTGTATGCAACTAGATAAAGTTTGATATTAAGTTACATTTGTGTTAGGTTTGCATATTATTAGTTTGTAGTTTGTATATATTTCATAGTGTATTGCTTGTTATGAATCATGTAACTTGCAGAGGAAGTTTAAATTACTGTTTTTTCTTGCATGTTTTTATTCTGATGAAGTTGCTGGATATACGCAGACGAAAGTACTTAAATTGTTTGATGTGATTTAATCCCCTCTTTGTGCTGACTGCTGACTCTGGTAGGGTTGTTTTTTATATAGACATACATATACCTGTATATCACCCTGTCACCCCACCCCCACATACACACACACACATGTGTGTATATATATATATATATATATATATATATATATATATATATATATATATATATATATATATATAGTGTTACTATTTTTCTTGTTGCAACCTCCTTGAGGTTTTATATGTTTTAAGTATGCTTAATTATGTGCTGCTTAAATGAAGTGCAACAATTCATAGTAAAACTAGTGTTTTGTTTGTACTTCATGAAGTGTGACTCAGAACACTACATCATTGTAGCACTAGACTCATAGGCTGTTACTACGCATTCAGTCATATAGATCACTGAAGAGCTTAGCCCAATTGCCCCAAATCACAGTCTGGTTAAATGACTTTCTCAGAGTCACATAGTAGACAAATGGAGGCTGAGGGAATCAAACTCTGAACTAAATAAAGTAGCTCATCACTTCAATCATCTGCATTGACTTCCAGTACTACTTTTTGATGGAAGATGCAGTGGTGCAGCAGTTATGTTGTCAACTCACAGCAAGAGGTTCTCCAGTTCGATTCTCTGCTGGGGTGCCTTCTGTGTGGAGTCTGCATGTCCTCCCTGCATTCATGTGGGTTTCCTCCGGGCACTCCAGTTTCCTCCCACGTTACAAAGACATGCGTATGGAGCGTTTCTATCTGAGCCTCCACTGAAAATTAGCTTTGTTCCAAGTCGGACTTTCCTGGTAAACAAATGTTAAAAAAAAACAAAAAAAACGAGTATATAACTCTGTGGACCAGTGCTAACAAAGCTGAGGCTCCACTAACTTTGTGGATGCACAAATGCATTTTTGGTTATTACAGATGTTACTGTTAGGCTTAAAGAATCAATTTGCATATAGTTTGCCTGTAAAATTTGATTTATTTCTACTGTTTAAGTGATGTATTGATTTTTTTTAGTCATTGATATATTGTGAAATGTGTTGTTCCTGTGCATAATCGGTAACAATTAATGATAAACATGTTTTTATCGATGACAGTTTCTTTCATTTTTATAAGCAGTGACAACATAAGATCGCTGATATACCAGCTCCATAGTACACTAGTCAGTCTCATCATTTCTTTGTCCTTATCTGCTTATTTAACAGGTAAGCCCACTGGCCATGTCTGTTACTTTACAGGGGTGACTTGGGGGCATTGTTTGGTTAAAAAACTTTATCACAGTCACACAGTAGGCAAATTGAGGTTGAGAGACTCAGACCCTGAATGTCAAGAAGCAACTCATTAAGAGCTCATATTAGTCCTCTGCATTGCCAAATACTGCTTATTATTTATGTTCCTTTATTTTGAACACCACTAAATCAGGAATTCTGGTCTTTCTTCTCCTGTTAAGGATCTGCTTAAGAAACAGCCTCTGCTGTATTACCTTCCCTTTTTAACAGTGTTTCACTGAAAAAGCTAAGCTGGTGCAAAAATGAACAGTGCCTCTCTAAAAATGTAATGCTGTAATTTCCAAACCACAAATATTGGCCCTCCTCTTCTGCTCATACAAATCCATTAATTTTCCACAATTCTTGAAAATTTTTAGTCTAAACACTGGTAACATACAACCAAAAAGATGAAAATGCTACTCTTTCTCTTTTTATAATTTGATGAGTAGGTTTAAACTAAAATGTTAGATAATAAACTTCCTACTAGATGACAAAAACAGATTTGCATGTATGCACAATTTCTGCTAGTAATCAGGAAGAATGGTGGGTTTCAGCCTGGAGCTCCCTCCTGAAGCCCTCTTCTTGGTATACTTCTTTTCTCTAGCTCCCATGTGTGGTTACTGGGGAAAGGGACTGTGTATGTCTCCTTCTAGTGCATTCTAATGTCTCATATCACATAATGACATTAAACTCCATTCCCCAGTTCAGATTTCTGCCTCTATTATATCACTGATCTCACCAAAAAGACATAAGCAAGGAAATAAAATTATAAACTTGTAAGCTTATAAAACTATCCAAATCAGACAGAGAGGCAATCCTAGCACAGTGACCAGTGAGTGATTAATGGGCATGCACTTGAGAGCCCTCATGAAGATAAGATGATACAATGAATACTCTTCTGTCAGTTTTATCTTACTTTGAGTGAGTTTTTGGCATGAACAATGACTGGGTATAATCCATAACACATGGACAATGACTGGGAATAATCCAAAACAATGTATAAGAAACTCCCAGGGAAGCAGGAGCCAGATAGGCCCTAAAGGGAAGCATGGATTTGTCCTGAGGGACACCAGATCCTTATGAAAGACCAAGTAAGGTTCCCTGAAAGTTAGAGCCTAAGTTTGAGATTCTACTGACAGAGATGAGGGTCACCAAAGTAGTGCCTGTCAAAAGATGAAGCTATTACCTGCTGAGACCCTTTTAGAACCAGTTATGGACTGATGTAAGTTCATGGCCCAAGGAGGAGAAACGTTCTTTACACACAAAGATATGATACCCCCCAACAAAACTGATTGATAAGCCTGTGCTAGACAACAATTCCTCCCCATACCAGATTGAGATGTTCCAAGATGGCAGGCAAATGTACCTTGACTGCTAATAAATGTGGCCTAGATCAAACAAGTGTCTAAAATAAATGAGAATGACCTGCAAACTCATTGACAAAGGGGGTTGGATACTTCTCTGACCAAATGGACAACCTCCTCCACTTTGCTGAATGTAAGTATTTAGCATGGCATCATCATTCTTCTCTAGTACCACAGCAAGATGACAGAAAGGATCAATGGATCTAAAGAACTGACTAGGCCATTGGTTAAGACACTTGCTGGCTCAACCTCTTGGGATTACTTTGAGTTGCAATGGTATAGAATTCTATACTGTCCAGAACATGAACATCTTAAACCACACCCTTCGTGGCCACCATGGGGTAAAAACAGTGAGTCTTGTTTTTTTATTCTCTGAATCTTTCTAATGGTTGTGAAATCAGTGTGAAACTTAGAAATATACAGGAACTTTTCCTCCACAGAAGTGAGAAAGCATCCACTGAAAATTCCCCTTTGCCCAGCTGTAGCAAGCATAACTCTGGAAGAACTGCATTTCCCAACCTAGAAAACAAATGAATATCCATGTGATTTCTGGTGGGGTTTTTTTCAGCTTGTACAGAAGACAGGAAAGTCATTTGAGAGAGTCCGTTAATGTTCATCATTTAGATCACTGTTGTAGTAGCCTAAGCTACTTTGGTTATATCCTTCCTTAATCATGTCATTATGGAAAATAAGGTAGAATTGGCTCAATATAATACTCTACCTCAGATACTCTTCTTGCATCTGTACCCTTGTTGGATAAGTCTCAGAACCCACTTGGCTGAGACAGTCTTATGCATCAAGGGAAAATGGAGACATAGACTGAGTGAGAGGTTTGCAGGATTGACAATGGTTGGAAGACTGTCCCTAGATCTGGGATGCTCCCTATTTCTTCTTTGAGCATCCTTTCCATTGCTTTTTGAAATTCTGCTTGTCAGCATTTTGTTGCTGAGACTACTTACCTTACATCCTGGAAAAGGATCTTGACAAAGAAGGAAGGTTTTTACTAAGCTTTCAAAAATGAGGGTTGAAAAATCTTTATAACCCCTTGAATCAATTTCCTTCGTTCTTCAAATCTTTTAAGGGCCTCAGTAGCAGAGGGCACAAATAGCATATCTTTGACTAACATCTTCTTGTAAATTTTGGGAATGTGGCCAAACAAATATTCTCATAACTAAACTGGTAGCAGATGCATTGGATACAGCATCAGTGGAGTCATAAGAGCACTTTAAGAAATGTCTGGTTACCTGAGAAGCAGACATAATTATGGAATTCAAAGAGGATTTACCTCTGAATAAGGAAGGTTAACAGTTGACTTTCTCACTTGAAGAAGTCAATAAAAAGTTTAACAGGTAAACCTGGTAGTTCAAAATTCTAAAAGTTCATGTAGCAGAATAATTACCTTTCTTCCTATATCTGTGCAAGGCTTTCCCATCCTTGTCAAATGTTAACAGGGTTTATATAGCAGGTGAAGGCTTAGACAAAACAAATCGCTGCATGATCTGATTTGGGATTAGCATATAAGAATGTATGTGTCTGAGGTACTTTACATAACCTATTAGACTTTTTGGAGACTGGTGTGGGGTGGGGGGGACTGACTGTCAGGCATCCTACAAAAACATCCTCAAGGGTTGACAACACAGGAGGAACAGTTACAGTCTGTGGAAAACCCATTATGACAAATCAGAATACATTTGCTGAGAGACAGAAATCTTATTCTGTCCCCTGCAAAATAAATGTGTTATTTTGTTTATAATCTCAAAATAGGTAATTCTTCTGAGGAAAATCTGAAGAAACACTTTACTCAGAATCAGAATATTCAGCTTGAGGACCATTAACTAAACAATTACAGTGTTCCTTCTGTGACAGTCCCCAAACTTATTGCTACTTGATGTCAGTTCCACAAAGCCCACAGAGATGAATCACTTCTATGGCAAGAATGTTCTGAAGCTTTTGGTGCTCAAACTGCCTTTTAATTGGCTCTGTTCAAGCCACTGGCAGTTTGAGCTTGTGGAATATGCCCTAAAGTTTTGAAAGCCAGTGGTCGTAACCTAGGCAGGGATAAAACCCAAAAAGCTCATTGTTGTCTAATTTGCTTTTCACTGAATAGCCAGTAATTACAAGTGCGAATCAGAACTTTTGTGCTGTAATCACCAGTGACAACTCATGCATTTCTATGGTACAGGTAACCCGCAGTCACTATTCCACACACATAC
Organism: Protopterus annectens; assembly: GCF_019279795.1. Lineage (NCBI taxonomy): Eukaryota > Metazoa > Chordata > Ceratodontiformes > Protopteridae > Protopterus > Protopterus annectens. The sequence continues at coordinate 1,598,314,573 of NC_056743.1, read as the reverse complement.
TCACATTCAAACACATTACCGGTCCCTGTGTTTATAAAACATCCATGGTTTCTTATTTTTATCCCTGCCATCATAAATCAAGGATCCTTACATTCTGTCAGTAATATCTTTAATTAGAGTTTTATTCTTATTGTTCGTAAAGTGCATCATGATGCTAGGTGTGTTGCTGTTTTAGCTTTTTAAGTGAATTCAAATTATAGTGTAAAACTAGAATGCTACTGAAGTTATCTCTCATACATACTCTGACCCTTGTAACTCATAGACTGTTGCAGTCAGTGTATAATGATAGATATAAGAGTTTCATAGTTCTTATAGTATAAAACATGCACTATAAGTAAGCAGTGTCAGTGGGACAACAAGTAGCATGCTCGCCTTTGGTGCATAAAGCTGTTGATTCTATTCCCACACCTGGTAGATTGGTAATACTGCAGTGCAACATAAGGGGGTAAAACACTCTTGAGTGTGCTGTTTTTTCAGATGAGATGTTAAACTGGATCTCACCTGCCTGAGTTGGTGGTAGCCCAGGTGGATGTAAAGAACCCATGGCACCTATCAAAAACAGTAGAGGTCCTTTATATATAAAAAACTCTTCTTTATAACACATTTACATATTTACAAATATTTACAAATGTACAAATATATATTACAGGTTCATAGGACAATACTAGGCTATTGGCCCGGAGGCCCTTATAAGCCTAGCCAGGAATTTCACCCATGTTCCCAACAAGTCAGCACCTGTTTTCCCTGGCAGGGACACAGGTGGGATCCCAGGGGTATATTTTCTGTTTCCCATCCAGTCATCCAGGATCCTCTTAAGGAGTGCTAGTGAGGTACTCTGCTTGACATGGAGCCATAGATAGGGGAGTTGTTGGGACACAAATCTATCCCGCCAACAAGTTCTGTTAATGTCGCAGACCAAGTTGAGACCTTGCATGTGGGTTGTGTGAGTGGAGTTTTACTTACGGATGTGCAGCAGCTCCATCTAGGTTGAGTCTGAGATGGCCTTGTATGCCAGACACAGGTCTTCTCTGAGCAATCTCTATGAGACTGAGTAGAGGGACAGGGCTTTTAGCCTATCTGTATAGGATAGGTGTTTGAGACCATGGATTTTCCTGGTCAGAAACCTCTGTGGTCTCTCCAACTGCTGCATGCGCTTGGAAAGGTACATGCCAAAGGGGGCATTGTACTCGATAATGGGTCTGATAAGGGAGGAGTACAGGGATGTTATGACCTCCTTGTTCCTGGATGAAATACCCTTACTTATGAGGTGGGTCATGTAAAAAGCCTTAAGTACACTGGAGGCAACATGGTGGTCAAAAGTCAGGTTGCTATCAACCTGGGTGCCCATGTCCCTCACGACTGATTGCATGCTTAGTATATTGTTATTAATGTGATAATTAGTGGGGACACCATTTTCCCCCATTCAGTTTGAGGCCATGCATCTGGCACCAGTCATTAGTTTGGTTAAGGCCCTCTTGGAGGATGTTCACATCACTAGTGGAATTTATAACAGTGCCCAGCTTGCAGTCATCTGCAAACATGGTTAGCCACAGACCACTGGTTTTGGCTTGTACCTTAGAAAAGTATATCCCAAACAGTAGAGGCCCCAAGACCGATCCTTTGGGTATGCTGCTTGTTACGGGCCTACTACTAAAGGTGGCTTCCCCTATTTTGAGTGGGTTCTATCAGTGAGCCAGTTAGCTCCCCATCTGGCAACATATGGGTTGATGCCTAGCTGGGAGAGTTTACCTATTATACCCGAGTGAGGAATAGTGTCGAAGGCTTTGGCTAGGCCGAGGTAGGTGGTGTGCACTGTCTTGCTCTCATCCATGACTTTGGTGACTGTTTCGAAGAAGGTGACCAAGTTTAACAGGCATGATCTCCCTTTGACAAAAAACAAACTGTGTGGGACCAAGAGTTTGGAGGTTGCCAATGTCCTTGTTTATAAGGCCCATAATGATGTGTTTCATGGCCTTGCAGATCAGGCTAATCAGGCTGATTGGACTATAACTGCCTGGGTCAATGGACGCTCCACCTTTGTGTAGAGGTATGACAGTGGCTGTCCTCCATTCTGCCGGGACAAAGCTGGTGCACAGGCTTTGGTTGAATAGGGTGCCTAGTGGTGCTGATAGGTCTTGCCTGAGTTCATGTAGGACACAGACAGGGATGTTGTCGGGTCCCATGGAGGCTGTATTTTGTGCCTTTGAGAGGGCATTAATAACCTGCTCCCTGTTGATGAGGGGAGGGTTGCAGGTGTTGGGGATGTCCTGGTTTACTGATGGGGGGACAAGGGGGGTGAAATTTTCACTGAACTTGTCTGCCAGCAGGTTGGCTACATCTATGGCATTTGTGTATGTGGTATTCTTGATATATAAATCTATTTGCACATATTCATAATTTCCCTTACAGTCATACTAAATTTTCATACTTATTAAATCCCCACTCTTTTTCCATAACCACCATCTGATTTTACCATTTACCATTAAACATAATTTTAATTATGCTTTCATTTCATATAACTCATATAACATAAAATAACTATTGATCTATCCTGTTAACATATTATTTGCTTCTATTCTAATAATATCCATTTTAATTTATCCACTTCTTTTATATCTTTGAAAAAAAACCTTTGCATAGTTTTCCTCATGACTTTTTTACTCATTTACATTTTAAAAATATGTTTTCTGTAGTTTCTTCTTCTTAATAATGTACAAATGTTCTATCACGTTTCTTTTTGTACGACATATTTCCTTTTTACTGTCAGTTTAACTATCACAAAACATCTTGACATTCTCCTTTCTGATTACACCATTTTCATCTTATTTTCTTACCTTTAATGTTTTCATCTGTTAAATTTTTCCATGGTTTTACACAGTAAAGTTTTATCATTACATTCTTATAAAATACTTTTCTATCTTTTCTATATTATCAATTTTTATTTTCCACAAGAAATATTGTTTCTTGGTAACATTTTATTTCTTAAATTATGCACAGTTTTTCTCTTTTACTGTTTTTTGCCACACCCCAAAATTTATCATACTTATATTTTTACAGTTTTACTACTAATCTCTCATCTTTTTCACTTATCCACTTTAATACTTTGTAGAAATTTAATGAAGCCGTGTATACCACTAGGTTAATTAACTCTAACCCTCCTTCCTCTTTATTTAAATACAAAACTCTTCTTTTTACTGGTTTTAATCTAGAACCCCATATAAATGAAAAAAAAATATATCTGCAATAATTCCTTTTCAAAATACGCTATTTTTCCCATCAGTACTGGTTTTATCAAATAAGCATTTTTTACTGAACGATAATTTAAATGTTCTCTAGAAAAAACAGGTCTGTTTTATTTCTTCTGTTGTTTTCTCCCATTGAATTCTACTTACATCTTTATTCCCATATTGTATACCTGACACAGAAATGTCATTCATTGTAAAATATATATCCCCAATATTTACTACATCACCTAAACCTTTGTTTTTCTCTTTATTTAAAACCATCCTTATCACTTCTAGACACTCATTTGTGCAAAATACTAATTTTTTTATCCCAGTTTTTTTCAATTATTATAATGCCATCTGCATATGTTAACATTAACCCTTCAGGTCCTATATACCCCACCACCTTCATTTTGTGATGTATTTCATGGTATACATTCATTTGTTCATACGGATGTTGCAGGATTCACCAAAGTGCAAAAGTGCAACCTCCAGATCTCCGAAATTATGAAAAAAAAGTGTGACTTTCAAATGAGCGAATGCACATTGGCATTCGCTCATTTGAAGTTGGCATTATGGGTGCAGATCGCACTATAGTGGGGATCGGGAAATGAATCCTTTCCCTCACTGTAATGCAACCTCAGAGTTTGTATATTAAAGTTGGGGGGCACAGCCTCCCACATGGGGGGTGCAGGTGGCTTGCCCCCCTGCATAACGCTGTATGTAACTTTTTCAATTTCAAAAATGGTTGACTCTCATTATCGAGATAACCATTTCTGAAATCTTGGTATGTTCAGAGTGTTGTGATTTGACATTTAAAGTCGCACAACCATATGACTGCCGAAATGTGTTTCAGACAAATGAATGTATACCGTATTTCATATACTATCATATTCATAAGTAATGCAAAGAGTATACAACTCATTGGACATCCCTGTCTTACACCACTCTTTATATGTACCTCTTGGCTTACCCAGCTATTTACAAGTATTATTACTGTATTAATACTATACATTGACATATATAATGTTCTAACTTTCTCATTTATGTTATATTCTTTCATTATTGCTCATAATATTTAATGTCAAGTTGTATCAAATGCCTTATTAAGGTCTCCTATCGTGATTATTGCTTCTTCTTTTCTATTCATAATATCATCCACAATTTCTCTATCATTAATCATTCTTGGCAACTCTTCCCCGTTATACTATATTTGCCATCTTTCATAATATTCTGTATTTTAGTTTCAGATCTCTTTTAAATGATTTTCATAAAGATCTTATCATCATTATTATTATTTAGTGCTATCAGTCTCCAGTTTTTTAATTGTCTTCTGTCTTCCTTCTTCAATATCAGTTTAAGTATTCCACTATATAATTCTTTATACATAAAACCTTCATTTAAACATTCATTTAACATCTTTAAAAACATATTTTTTGCCAGTCCCTTAAACACTTCATACCCTATTCCATCTGGTCTTGCAGCCGAATCTATATTTGCTTGTCCTAATCCTTTATCTAGCTCATTTAAAGGGGTCTATATTAGAACATCGAAGTTTCAGAACTTCAAATGTTCTAATATCAACACCTAATAAGCAAAAGCTGAAAATAGCAAAGTTTTAGATAACCGAATTCTTTCCTAGGAAAAGAATTTGGTTGTCCGTTCCTGTCGCTTTGCTATTTTCAGCTCTGTGGTGGAACGTTACGGTCGGGTTCAGGTAAGTGTGCAACTGTGTGGATGTGAGGGTTAGAGTGGGATAGGTGAGTTAGGCTTAAGGCACGGGTGAGGTGTGTATATGATAATGACGGACCTTAGGGTTAGGGTTTGGGTTAAGGCAAGTGGGTAGATAGTGGTGTATGTACAGTTTAGTGTAGGTTTAGATGTAATATTTTAGGTGTATGTGTGTGGATTGCTGTTTGTTTGGTGTGTTTGTGTTGTGTGTATGTGTTTTGGAACAGCAAATTTTTTCCCTAGGAAAAAAATCGATGTTCTAAATTTTCGGTTTTATCGGTTTTCGGTTACTAGGTGTCGATATTAGAACATTCAAAATTCTGAAACTTTGGTGTTCTAATATAGACCCATTTAAAGCAATCTCCTCTGCCAACTCTTTATTCTCTTTTTCTGTTAACTTTCTTACTTTCCATGTTTTTTCACTTCCTTCCTTTTTCTTTAAACATTTCCTGTACATATTGTACTACATAATACATAATCTTTAACTGAGTTCTTTCAATGTCTCTTTTTGCATTTTTTATATCTCTTATTACACTATCATCTTCCTTTACTAATCTTCTTAAGTAACTCAGTAATTCTTCTCTTTATCCTTGAAAAAATGTCTTTGCTTATAAAACAATACTTGTATTGTTTCTTTATTTCTATCACATATTTTTTCTTTGTCAAAGAACTTTCTTTCATTATGTTCTAAATCTTCCAATGCATTGTTATATGTTCCTTTATATTTATTATCTCTACATTTCTCACATTATGAAGCCGCTACAAAAACCTTTTTTTATATTTTTCCTGAAATTTACCATTCAGAACAATGTTTATAAAATGTTCTCATATTAATATGATCTTTCCATAATTGTATTACTAATCTCTTTTCTTCTTTATTCCATGCTTTCTCATTTATCCTGTTTATTCTTTTGCCTGTTTTTATATATTCCTTGATTTCCTTTATCTATGTTTTCCTTTATCCTTTGCATACTGCAAGATGATCATAAAATCATGTTTCAACTACTCCCTTTTCCTATAACTAAACCTTCTGATACTATAAAATAATTTATTTCAGTTCAGTGCAGACCCCTTTACTAAGACCAAGAATTATTGTCCTAAAGTTTTAATTTACCACCTCTTATAACTTCTAATATTTTTTAAATCATTTCATTTCTTTATATGCTTGCCTCTTAAAGCACAATTAAAGTCTCTCTTTTATTATAGTAATCATAGTTATCACTACATAGTCTTTCTGATGAAATACGCTTTCCCTTTCTTTACAATTAGTATAAGCACATACTGTTATAAATCTATATACATGTTCTTTCCATTTTAAATCTACAAAGTTAATCACCCCATTTTTTGCTATAGTTACATCTTATAATCTTTACTGTATTAACACAGAATATGGCTATTCCAGGACATCTCTCATTTCCCACATTCCAGAATATCTTTCCTCCCCATAGTTTCTCTGTTTGTAATATTTCTTTATTTGTTAAAAAAATTGTGTCTTCTAATATAATTAGATCTACATCACATGTATTACACCACTCCAAAATCTTTATTCTTCTTACTGTATTCTTAATACTATTCACATTCACAGAAATCACTCTAAAATTTTAATTATCCTTTAGGTTCATGGTTTCCTAACTTTAACACTAATTACTAGGCTACCTTTCTTAATAGGCATTTTAAGATTTTAAGCCTAGCCAGTTTCCCTCCCAAAGGTGAGAATCAAACACTGTACCTTGTGTCTGTGAGTTAAACACCTTATCCATTATACCACCCACAAGTCATTAGTTTTATATATTATTTTATCCATTTCCTTTCTTTTTTCTTTTGTACTTATCCATTTAAATTTTCTTCTTCTGTCTTTTACCCTTTTACCAATAGAATTTTTTTTCTATTACTACCTCTCAATTCAATTTATGTCTTCTTCATCAATTATTTCAGAACCTACTTCTACTCCCTTGATATTATTTTTTTCATCCAATTTTCTTCTATTTTTTCTGCTTTTAAGTTGTTTTTTCTTTGCTCATTTTCTTGTCTTTCCTGTTCTTTTTCCTTACTCTTATTTTCATGTTTGCAATCCATCCATAACTGTCTCATTTCCTCACAAATATAACATTTTCTATATGTATATCTTTGGTTGTTTCCATTTTATGACACCCCTATTCCCCTTCACCTTTATCATGCTTGTAAAAATTACAAGAAAAACCTATTCCAGAGCCACATGAAGAAAAACAGAACCAAAGAAACAAAAAACAGAGCAGAATAGTACTGAAACGTCGAATCATGACAAAATACTATATTAAAAGTTCCAAAACAAGAGGATTAAGTACTTGTGTCAGCTTATAACAGTTATAGGCTGATGAAAGTGCTTAATCCTTTTATTTTGTGTGGTAAAGAAAAACCTAGCTAAGCTAATTGATCTACTGTGTATGTTAATTGAATCTGCTCTATGTTCTCAAATGAATTCAATCAACAAAAGACGGGCATAGCTACAGGCACAGCTTGTGCCAATAGCTATGCCAACATGGTCTTGGCATATTGGAAGGAAACTTATGCATTTCAAGATGTTAGGTTTATATCCTAATTCAGTTTCAACAGAAGATTTGTAGATGATGTGTTCTTTCTACGGACAGGTTCGTTATTTCATTCGGAAGAATTTATTGAATTTTTGCATAGCACTACCTGTTTTCTAAGATTTATGGTTAAGAAATCTAGAAGTACCATTCATTTTTTTAGATGTGAGACTGGAGTGTAATGAGTTGAACAACATAATTACCAGGCAGTATTGTAAGCCTTGCCATAAAAATCTATATTTTACATAGATGCAGTTTACACCCACTGCATATTTATCAGAATATAATTAAGGGACACGGTTTGTTTGTATTTATACCCATATATTAAGTAGTTTATTTCATTGCTGTTTTAAATGGTCTGAAGAAGAGGACTTGGTCCGTGAAAGTGCTTACTGTTTTTGTGTTATTTTAACAACATTTTATTAAAGTATTTTTCCTCTGCCATGTACAGTGACTACTTTTTATCTTATTTTATGATTTAACTTCTGAGTTAGTTGGCTGGTACTCATCCATTTTAACATTTTTCATGTAATTTTTAAATTTAACAGTAATTCTGTGTAAAAGTGAAAAAGAAGTGATCAGAACAAGATCGATACATCATACTAATAGTTTCAGTTGTTGGGATAGCCTTGAGATGTATCCATTGAAATACCAAGACTGTTAATGTGTTAACTGTATAAGATTAGTTTCATGACTCACTGTATTCCTAACATTGTATAACAGTATGTGCTGTTGAATTTCTTTCTGTCTATATATATATATATATATATATATATATATATATATATATATATATATATATATTGTTAAGATGGTACATTTTTATTTATTTATTTATTTATTTATTTATTTATTTATTTATTTAACATTTGTTTACCAGGTAAATCTGACTGGACACATGTCCCTTTTCAGCGGAGGCCTGGGGAGAAAAGCTCTACATTAGTACAGCAAATTTACCAGTGGCAACAATGACATAGTACAGCAAGATTAAAGCATATCAGTTATACACAGTGAGAAATAAGAAACTTTGTAAAGTAAATGTCACATCATATATCTCAATGGCAAGATATATATCACAGTTGTACATTTATCCATACACATCATACAAATAAATGTACATTATATCTCAATGGTATAGCATTTTTATGAAAAGGCCTTTACAGCCTGAGGTGACTGAGTAACACCACAGTGGAAATAAAGTGAGAGAGGAGAGAGTGTGAAGTATTAAGAGGGTGAATGACAATTATAATTAATACTTTTTTTCTTAAAAAAATTGGTACTTTATGCAAAGTAAAAACCTACCTCACTGACATAGACAGAAGACATGTAGATTCTACTTTTGTACTGCCCCAATCTTCGTGAAGCTTTGTCTCACAACTGTCCAAACTTGAACAATTTTATAATAAAATAGCCAACTTTGCAGTAAACTGTAACAGTAGAGCATGCCACGGCCTAGCCCTCAGAGAATTAAACTGCTTAGAACTACCACATAGCCTAGATTTTCTCAGCTAACAACAATGCACAGCATACCTCTCAACCTCTTAGATCAAGAGATCTGGACAAAGCTACCATTAATGGGGCAACACAGGCCCACAAATAGGGACACTTTTTAAATATTGCTCTTAAAACATAAAAAAATATAGAGCAACAATGTTTTATAAGCATGAATTTTTTTGAAAGGTATAAAGTCTGAAACTCAAATGCCTATCATTATTTTGTGATATCAACCCTCAATGATTTGCCAAGAATTTGCCAGAAAACCACAATTTTATGAGAAATTTACTCAAAATATGAGGCAAAAATCTGGACATTCTGCAAAAATCTTTATAGTTGAGAGGTATGATGCACAGGCTTTTCTGTAAGCCAGAAAATTATCCAGCAAGTCACTCAATAACCCATTAAGAAACTGGTTTGTTGGTTCCACTTTTTAATAATAATTTAAAAAATAAAAATAAAAATCAGTAATACAATGACAATTTCTCTCTGTACTAAGCGCTTTCACCCACCATCATGTAGGGCATCTTCAGAGTACAAGTTCTTTACAATTGAAGCCATCCTTAATAGAGTTGGAATTGAATTAATAAATTAGTTAATTGATTATGTAGTTATTTAAATTGTATAATTGCATAATTACTACTAAATAAACACTAAAGAAACACTAAAATACTTCTGAGCCCCAAAACTGTTGTTCAGTGCTGTGAACATTAAATAAAACAAAACTTTGGTTTTCTAATAAATTATTTGATGAACACTAAATGGATAGAAAGGTTGACCAAAGTTAACAGTGTTTGACAATGTTTAACAGATAAAAATGTTTAACAGATAAAAACGTAAAACAGCAGTATCAAAATGCAAAATTATAACATGATGTTAATCTCACAAAGTATAGATCTCACCAAATTGAGAATTCCTAAAATACACAAGAACTCACAGAACCCCCCATTCCGTCCTATTGTTTCTGCAAGAGGATCCAAGACAGAGGCCATTGGTGCATATATAGATTTTCATTATAAAGAGACATTGAGTAAACTACCACATGTGTTAAAGGATTCATGGCACTGTATAGAATTGATAAGACAAAATAAGGAAAAAATAGGGCCTAACTTTTTTATGGCCACAGTAGATGTAGTGAATTTATTCACAGTAATTCCACATATAGAAGGTTTGGAAATGTTCGAGGCCATTTTATTAACATTTAGTGGGATGGAAGGCTCGAAATGTAGATTCCTGACAGAACTTATGGAAATCATTCTTGAAAATAATTTTTTATACATGGATGAAGAATATTATAGACAAAAAACTGGTGTGGCCATGGGGGCAAGATGTGCCCCAATATATGCAAACCTGGTTTTAACACACTGGGAGACAGAGTATGTTTTTACATCCGCTTTTTGGAATAAAATTGTTGTTTACTTAAGGTATTTGGATGATATATTGATTGTTTGGTAGGGTAGTAAGGATGAATTTGTTGAATTTGTAGAATATTTAGGTAAGACATCCAGTTTTCTTAAATTCACCAATCAAATTTATAATAATGATTGTGCATTTTTGGATATAGTTTTTTCATTCCAGAACAACAATATACAATCTAATATATTTAGGAAAAAGACTTTCTCAAATTCCTTTTTACACTTTGACAGCTGTCATCCATATTACCAAAAGAAAAATTAAGTTAAGGGTCAGATGGTGAGGCTGTCTAGAATTATTAGCAATGACGAAGCATTTAATTTGGAGATGGAAAAACTATCTAATATGTTTTTAGATAGGGGCTATCCAAATGATTTAGTATTCAATGTTAAGAAAGAGATTAATGTCAACAGACATTCATTATACAGACCTATTATTACATTTGGTGTCAGTAACACAATCGAAGACAAAAAAGCTAAGTCTAGACAGGACACTTTTATATTACCATATAACGAAACATCTCCTGAAATTGCGAGCATTATCCATGAAATTTGGAACAGTGTTATTAGTAACAGTGGATAATTATCAGAAGTGGTGGGCACATATCCTAAGATCACCTATAGTAGAGGTAGAAACCTTAAAGATATTTTTGAAACTAGTACCAATATAGACAATTTCAAAAGGTCAAGAATGAGTAAATGTGGAGCATGTCAGGTTTGCAAATACATTAATGACGGCCCCTACATTGCTATAACGAACTTTGGCAAAACAATCAGATGTCCAGGCCACTGTAATTGTAATTCAACTATGGTGGTATATGTAGCCACTTGCTCCACATGTCAAGCATTCTATGTTGGTAAAACAATTAGAAAGCTAGAGTATGTATAGGAGAACACGTCACAGATATTAAAACACACAAAAATACCAGTGCCTTATACAATCATAGTGTCAAATGTTCAAATTTTAAGAGATTCCTATTCTTTATTATTGACAGAATGCTGCATAATGTACAGAAGGTAGGTGACGAAAAAGTTATTTTGGAAGCTAAGGAATGCCTTTGGCAACTTAGGCTTAATGCCTGTATGTTGCCAGGCATCAATGACTTTGTTTCTATTTCTAGTGTACTTAAATTAAAATCATATTTTATTTAAGTATGATTTAAATATTTTTAAATATTACAAACATTGTTTATGACTATTTTTAACATTTGAATATTTTGGTATATATTTTTGCACAACACAACAATACAACAACATTATATACTATTATTATTATATTATTATTATTTTATTTAAATTTTAATATTTTTTAGAATAATTGTTTAGTACTGGAAAAGTTCATTATTGAAGAATTGTTATATATTTATTTATTTATTTATTCAATACATAAATTAAATATAAATTTATTAAGAAAGTACTAATGTAGATGGATGGTGGAAGTACCACACACTATCTAATTTATATTTTAAGTATATGTATACCAAATACACATTTTAAGTATGTGTATAATATATCTAAATTCGATGAGATCTATACTTTGAGATTAACATCATGTTATAATTTTGCCTTTTGTGACTGCTGTTTTACGTTTTTATCTGTTAAACATTTTTATCTGTTAAACATTGTCAAACACTGTTAACTTTGGTCAACCTTTCTATCCATTTAGTGTTCATCAAATAATTTATTAGAAAACCAAAGTTTTGTTTTATTTAATGTTCACAGCATTAGACAACAGTTTTGGGGCTCAAAAGTATTTTAGTGTTTCTTTAGTGTTTATTTAGTAGTAATTATGCAATTATACAATTTAAATAACTACATAATCAATTAATTAATTTATTCATTCAATTCCAACTATATTAAGGATGGCTTCACTTGTAAAGAACTTGTACTCTGAAGATGCCCTACATGATGGTGGGTGAAAGCGCTTAGTACGGAGAGAAATTGTCGTTGTATTACTGATTTTTATTTTTATTTTTTTTATTATTAAAAAGTGGAACCAACAAACCAGTTTCTTAATGGGTTATTGAGTGACTTGTTAGCTTACCAGTCATTCAACCAGAAAATTATCCAGCATAACAGAATTTTATGCTCTAGAGAAATATCACTTCTCACTATAACCAAATAATCTAATACTTCAGGTGACTCTATATTCAAAGAGTGTGGCTAAACTGTGAAACCATATCCTACTATCACTGAATTCCATTCAGACTGCAAACTTATTTAAGACATAATTAAAACCTCACCTATCAAACCAGTGGCTCTGCACCTGTACATCTCCAAGGTAAATGCCTCCGTTATCTTCACACAATTAAAACCTCACCTATCAATCCAATGGCTCTGCACCTGTACATCTCCAAGGTAAATGCCTCTGTTATCTTCACACAATTAAAACCTCACCTATCAATCCAATGGCTCTGCACCTGTACATCTCCAAGGTAAATGCCTCTGTTATCTTCACACCCCCTCTCATCAATCCAATGGCTCCTGTTCACACATCCAAGGTAAATGCCTCTGTATCTTCAGCTTGCCATATCATCAAACCATTTCTTTTTATTCAGAACCCAGTGCCCCACAACCAGTTTTCACTGCTGCCTGAATAGTTTTTCTAGCATCTACCAGCTATATACATTATTTTGTGACACTGCTTACCCTACACCTCTATACTTTTAATATAAACCTTATGATAGCAATATATAGAATTGCCTCTGAACCTGATTTACACCCCACTTCTTAACTATAATATTAACATTTTCTTCCCTACATACTTCATTCCCTCAACCTCATTTCTTTGAATATTTAGACATTAATCACTTGATCTGTTATCTATCTGACAAACCCACTAATGCATTGAGTTATCATGTACTTAATGTTAAACATCTTCTAATGCACAAGTATCTTTTATACCATAATTATTTGCCTCTGCTTTCATCTAAATGTAACCTAATTACCAAATGTATATGCAATTATTAATGGATATTATTTATTGTCTGTTCACATATATTACAGAATGTCTATTTAAAAATGTTTTTAATATGTTGGAGCTTTTTCTCCCCGGACCTCCACTGAAAAGAGATTTTTGACTGAACCCCATCAGACAAACCCACTAAACAAAAGCAAAATAAAACAAAAGTAAATTTTAACTTCATGTACACAGCTTGAGTGATAATTTCAAAGCAAATTCAGGTGCTATTTAATTAGGCAGCAAGTTCAGTTTGAAATTTCACAGAATTCTAGATTCTAATCAGTAATATCCAGGACAGGGTACAAAGCAAATAATTAGCTCCATTTTTTTTATTTATCCTTTGCTAATTAGGTAGTCTCACTAAGCCTAGTAGTCTCTCTTCATGGGAGACCCAAGGTGGGATTTATACTTCTAGGGGAAATCTTTGTAAGGGCAGTGGGTAACTTCCCTTAATTTTTCATTGTGAAGGGGAACATTTTTTGTAGTTCCACTTCCTTCTTCTGTTTCTGGTGCAAATGCTGCTCTGAGAAGCAGAGATTTACAGCAATAGAGTTGAGAAGGAGACTTGTTTGGTGGTGATTTGAAGATGAAGAAGGTGGTTGAGCCTTCAAATCAGATTAAAAATGAGTTGAGAAATGAGAGAGGAGAGGGGTTGGAGATGATGGTAGGAAGACAGTCAAGTCATCTATGGATATTTCTGAAATAGGAGAAAGGTGAATAGTCATGGAAAAGGCAGGCAAGCCTTTTCCAAATTCAGAAGAAATTTTTCAGCAGCAGCTATTTAAGGAAGCAGCTATTCAAGGAAGAAAAACAGTATGATGGAAAATGTATTATTATAACTCTCCAGTCAGGAGGATTGGAGGATGTTTTATTAGAGAAATTATTTGAGAAAAGTGAACCTGAAAGTGGCAAGGATGTGGCATGGGGAGATATAATGGACAAAATTCAAAACAAAAAGATACTCTGATACAAAAAAAGGAGATGGAAAGATAAAAACATATGATGGTATGGTTAAGGAAAATGAAAACAAAAAGGAACATCTAGAAGAAACTGTTACAAAACAAATAAGAAATTATACTGGTAAGATTTTCTCAAAGGAAGAAAGAGAATAGAAAAATGTGAGGTTTGGGACAATGTTATTTCACCTTAAGGAAATTCTCCTGTAGTGCTAAGAGCTTTCATTCAAATAAACAAGGAACTTTTTGTGATGTAATTTTTGAAAATGGACAGGCAATAGAAACATTTGTGAGTCAATATGACTGTACTTCATGGAATGCTTAAGAAGTTAATGCTTTTTTCAGAGAAACTAAGAAGAAAATTCATATTTGATTTAGAACAGAAGTTGAAAAGAGACTTTAAAAGGACATTTAAATTATATGTGTAAAGATGTTCTGGACATTTCTAAAGTTTTTGACAATAGAGGATTATGGAATGGGGGTTGGGGTTGTAATGTTCTAAAAATGGAAAATGATAAAATCATTCATATCCCTAGTATTATGAATACAGAGGGCCAAAAAGGTGTTGTTAAATATTAGGGTCAACTGAAAACTTATTTCTACTGTAGAAAATCAGATCATCTGGTTGTTGATTGTACAAAAAGGAAATGCTTTATATATGGTGTGATAGGTCACAATGCAAAAATGTGAGTTAAAATGTTATAAATGCAGTAAGGTAGGTTATACATGGATGGATTGTAAGAAGGAATACTAGAAATATATGAAGCTACTGTGCCTAATCACATTCAAGGGGGTTATGGAAGTAGTAAGTGAAGAAGAACAGGGACAAAATCATGTAGAAAAAAACAGAAGAAACATTCAAAAAGTTGTGATAAAAAGTAAGCTATGTAAAAAACAACAATTAAATACAGATGAAGGTACTGAAGTTAGTGATGAAGAAAATATTAACTGGAATATAGTAAAAAAAATTCTATAGGTAAAAAAGTGAGAGAGACAGACAGAGAAAATATTACTAGATTAAATAAAGGAAAGGAAGAAAGAAAAAAGTTGAAGGTTTTATTCTTTTCCTTAAAGTATTTTCCTAAATAGAAATAATGGTAATTGCAGGATATTACCATTGAATGTTTGCAGTTTTAAGAACATAGTTAGAAGAGTAGCTATCATAGACTGATGTAAAACATGTGATATTGATACCATTATACTAGAAGATATAAGATTTTTAATGAAATAAATACGATTTCAAACAGAATGTCTGTGGAAATTAGATATAATGGAATTTAGGATGAGATTTATGTTCAGGAATAGCAATACTTATGAAAAAGACAGTTAAGATGCTTGATATTACTATAATTTTAATGGGTAGGATTAAGGTTATTGATGTTAGATGTGGAGAGAAAGTCTATAGAATAATTACATTATATGCATATGTAACTAGAAAAGAAAGAGAAGATATGTTTGCCTTAATATTGAATTACATTGTTATTAATGTGGAAGTAGTATAGTGGGAGACGTAAATTGTAACTTACAAAACAAAATAAAATGGAATTTTCCAAAAAAAGTTATAGAAATTATGAGATGTGGAAGAATAATTCATGGATGTATAGTACAAGAGTATATAGAATACAAATAGACTAATTTTTGCTTTCAGAATAATGTGAAATAAAAAAAAGCTAGATTAGACACCAGGATTTCAGACCAAAACGCTATCTGGATAGAATTCAGAGACAAAGACAGTAATATTAAGATAGGAAAAGGTCTAAGAAGAATTAATGAAGTAGAGTGGGTAGGTGAGGGTGAAAAAACAAAGGTAGAATTATGGGAAGATTATTTATGCATGTGATAATTCTATAAAAAATAGCCTGAATGGTGAATGTTTTTTTAAAAAGAAATATAAAAAAAAAAATCAAGGATGATAAGATAAAAAGATAAAAGAATTGAAAAAGAAATATAGTAAGTTAAGTAAAGAACTTCTTAAATTTTTAGAAAAGAATAAAATGAATATTTTAAGAAAGAACAAGAGGTATATGCAATAAATCAAGAAAAAAAATAAAAAATATGTTGGAAAAACAGATATACTTTCTACAAGGTAAAAAAGAAGATATACTTCCTTATTTAAATAAAATAGTTAAGGAAGATGGTATAATAACAGAATTAATAGACAAAAAAGGATAGTACAGAAAGACCAAGAGATATAATATAATGTGTATTGTTGTAGAATATATAAAAGATTTATTTAAAGATATTATTAAAAACAAAGGATATCATGGATTGTAAGGACTTTCTCTGAGCAAGAAAATATAGATTTGGAAAAATATAAGATTAGAAAAACTCAATATAATATTGAGGAAATTAAATATACATACAGCAGTCAGTAAGGGTGGCTTATTATATCAAATATGTAAGAACATGATAATAAATCAAAAGGTGTATTTCATGGAAGTATTAAATGAGGGATTTAATTAAGGATTTAAATCTAAGGAGTTATGTAGTGGAATTTTTAAATTCATATGGAAATAAGGTGAGAAAAAACATAAGAAATTGGAGGATTATTGTTTTAAATAATTGTGATTACAAAATCTTTGTGAAAATACTACAAAAATGAATGGAATCAAAACTTAAGAATATTCTATTAGATTCAATATATAGTATTAAAGGAAAAGGATGTCAAGAATTATTAAAGATTTTTATAGAAATTGTAGATGGCATAATAAATAGGCAAGAAAGGACTTTAATTGTGGTAGGAGATCTAAGTAAAGCTTTTGGCACTATTCAGCATAATATGCTGTGGGATACCTTTAAAACTTATAATTTGAGTACAAAAATAAGAAATGTGTGTGTTAGAGCCTACACACTGAACAAAATTAAAGTCTTCATTACTGGATGGCTAAGTGAAAAAATAAGTATTAAAAGAGGTATAAGGCAAGGATGTATTTTATTATCATTATATATTCACTAGTTATGAATGCAATAACTAGTTGCATTAATTTGGTAGATGGTAATGCTGGCTATAGAACAAAGGAAGGTATTGATATACTTATAATGTTATCTTATTCAGATGACATAATTCTGGTTACAAAGAATTTTAATGGAATGGAAAAAGTTATAAGTAAGTTGAATTTGTGTTTAGATAAAATTGGTATGTGTTTGAACATAGAAAAAAGTAAAGGTTTGGGGCATGAAGGTAGGATTAAAGGTTGAATTCAGCTCACAAGAAATAAAGTTATTAAGTATTACAGCAGCAAACCTCGAATAGATTAAGTCAGAATACAAATTCACAGTAAAAACACTCCATTTTAATACTATAACCAATAACAATCAATTATTCAATTTAACAACCAATTAAAATATTTAACTATTTAAACTTTTTTAACATAAACACTCCTGTTTCTTAAAAAACATTTAATATTCACTGCATCATTAAGTCCAGCGCTTCTGTCCAACCTTAACTTTATCTGCCGCAAAGCTTCCTTTTGCTCCAAATAAGATTTTAAATCTCCACCTCTTAAATCCATGTGCCCCTGTTCAATGACAGAAAAAATATATTTTTTTTAATTAGTACTCTTCAAGGTGTGTTTATACAAAGGGCTTTTTTGTCTTTCTTCCTAATGTAATACTGATGTTCCTTAATACATTCTAACAGTCATCTAGTGGTCATCCCAACATAAAAAGCTGGACATCCTGGACACACACTAATATAAACCATACTTCCCTGGTCTGACAATTAAATTTCTCAATCAGTGTAATAGTATATGCAGGATCACTCACTTCCAAAATGTAATGACACGTTACACTCTCTACATTTGGGCATTCCTTTTTCTTTGTTGGAAAATGTGTTACTCATAATTCTAGTGTTGTCTTTCTGTAAAATATTTTTTAAATTATAAATATTTATATAAAAAAACTTGGGAACATCTCCCACCATGTTGTACAATTCTTTGTTGCCTTGTAGGATCTTCCAATTATTTTTAATGATTAAGCGGATGTTATCACCATCAACTGTCATGTCTAGGGTAAAGACCAGCCTTCTATCCTCATTTCTATTTTTATTTTTATTGCTAACAAAATAATGCTTTAAAATGGGGAAAAGCAGGAATACATTTTTTTCTCTTATTTCATCCTCAAAAATCTTTCTTCATATCCTTTATTAACAAATAAATTAGTAATAAAGTTAAATTCTTCATTCAACATTACATCATAAATTGTCATTTGGCTGGCCCTAATATATTGTCCCCTAGGCAAATTTTTCTTCATAAAATGGGGGTGGGTACTATTGTATTGCAAGTAACTGTTGGTAAAAGTTACTTTTCTATGTATTTTACTATCAAATTCCATGTGGGACTCATTCCATAATAAAGTAACATCCATAAAATTCACTGTTTGACCAACATCCCCCATTGTAAACTTTAGGAAGGCAGACTTCTCATTAAAGTTGTTTCAAAAGGTTCTGACAATCCATTTAAGTACCTTCTAAAACAAAAAACAAATCGTCAACAAAGGCCTTGTAAAAACATACCTTGAAAGTGTTCTTTAAATAATTCAGTACATCAATTTCCCATCACCCTAATACTATATTAGCAAAAGATGGGGTAGCTGGAGAACCCATACCACACCCCTTCTTTGTTTATAAAATTGCTTATTAAAAATAAAATAATTGTTGTCCAGTAAAACTTCAATCAGACTACAATAAAAATTAACTTGCTGGGTGGTGACAGTAAAATTGGTAAGATACATTCTAACAAATTCTATCCCATCCTCATCGGGTATAGCAGTAAACCACAAGCATATATCAATAGTACACATAATATTAACTTCAGGACTATATTTATAACACTGACTGAATTCAAGAAACTGATTCAAAAAGTCCCAGGAATCTAACACAAAGGACTTTAATTTTCTAACAAAAGGATTTAAAACAGTATCTACCAACAAAGAAATCCCTTCTGTGATATAATTGGGATCAGAAACTATCAGCCGAAAGGGAGGATTGGTCTCACATTTATGTAATTTTGGAATCCCAAACATTATCCCAACCTTGAGATTTTCAATATTGCAAAGGTTAAACATCAGCTCATCAATACTTCTTTCTAACAGGCTGCCGTATAAAAAAACACATACATATCTATAACAGTTATTAATACATGAACTATGAACTTTATACTCACTTTCATTATTTAACATTTTTTCAATATTCTCGATGTACTTGTCTTGGTCCATTAGAACCAACCCAACCCCCTTATCAGCTTTCAGTGAATATTAAATGTTTTTTAAGGAATAGGAGAGTTTATGTTAAAAATGTTTAAATAGTTAAACATTTGAATTGATTGTTAAATTGAATAACTGGTTGCTATTGGGTGTAGTATTTAAATGGAGTGTTATTTACTGTGAATTTGTACTCTGATGAAGTCTTTTTTGATGAAAGCAGCTAATAGAGTAGCTGCTAGTAGTGTGTGAATTTCCTTGCTGACTTAAGCTATTTGAGGTTTTTTGCTTTTTCTTGGATTTTCCTCAGATTGTGGTTGTTACTAGTTATTAGGTATTACATGTAGAAAATAAAATGTTGTATTCATACAATGGAAAATCATTATGAAAGAAAAAATGTGTGTGTTCTATTTGGAGGTCTTTTAAACTGTCTTTCAAGAAAAAAAGTTTATTTGCTTAACTCTGTTGTATTAAAAATATTTCATATATAGCTAATGTGTTTAGTGTACCATTCTCAATTGAAAAAGGTATTATTAATACTATATTTTTCTTTATATGGGGATCTCATCGAAATCCTGAAAAGAGAGGTGTGCTATATGTAGCAAAAGAAGATTGTGGTTTAGGACTTATAAATCCAGTGATATTTGAAGTGTTGTTACATCTGTATAACATATTTGAATGGTTAAATAAAAAATGGTAATTAAATAAGTAAGAAAGGGAAGAATAATATTAGCTGGGGACTTAAATTTACCAGAAACAGACTGGAATAATATTTATTCAACAACATTAGTAAGGAAATTATTCACAACATATGTTCAGGAACAACAATTGCGTCAGACTGTAAAAATAAAAACTATCAGGGAACAGATCATACTAGACATTGTTTGTTTTCCTAAAGAAATTACTGTTACATCAAGTCAAGTTTTGCCACAGATAATGTGCACTGATTACGGGGTTATAAAGGTTAATTTGTTGCTAGATAATTCTGCCAAACTGAAATCTAAACCAATGCACAGAAGATTACTTACAGATTACATGGAAGTAAAACAGTCACTATGTAAAACTAACTGGAATGATGTGCTCAGTGGAAAAATTGCAGATGGAATGTGAAAAGTTTTGAAAGAGAAATTGCTTGAGTGCAAAACTCAAAAAAGTTTATTATCGGGATCTAGGCATATAACGTCAGGGGGATATATTTCCATAAGAACTAGATGCATGATTAAGGGGAGAGACTAAAAATATAAGAAATGGAAGAGAGGTCAAACTACAACTTTGAAAACTGAAATAAACAAGCTGGACAAACAAATTAAGCATAGTGTGAGACAAGATCAAGAAAAAAATGAAGAAAATCTATATAAAGATATTGAGCATAATAGGAAACCTTTTTATAGACACATAAGCTGTGGAAGGAATATAGACATACAAATTGATAAACTGTGTGTAGATTCTAAAATGTATTCTCTGACACAGAAAATTATAGATATATTTACAAAATGTTATGCAAAACTGTTTGGCTCCACAAAAATTGTAATAAGTCATCCTAGTGACATCCAGTTAACCTCAGATACTGGAATCTGATTAGATTAGATTGAAAACGAACTGTGCAAACTGGATGCAAATAAATCAAAGGGAGGAGGTGGAATTAGTAACCATGACCTGAGAACACTTCAACAAGAACTTACAGTACCATTACATCTATTATTTACTAGGCCATATAAATATGGGAAGATTTCTCAAGATTGAAAATGTGTGCTTAACCTGTCTTTAAGGGAAAGGGGTGGGGAGGACAAACCCAGAGTCATATAGACCCTTAAGTTTAATTTCATGTTATGGAAAAATAATGGAGAAGGTAATACTGGATAAGTTGTCAGAACTGGATAGGTTGGGACTTGAAACCATATATCAGCATGCATATGTTGAAAATAGATCTATCACCACCTTTAACATGATTTCTCATTTCTATTTTTATTGTTATTGCTAACAAAAGAATGCTTTAAAATGGGGGAAAGCAGGAATACATTTTTTTCTCTTATTTCATCCTCAAAAATCTTTCTTCATATCCTTTATTAACAAATAAATTAGTAATAAAGTTAAATTCTTCATTCAACATTACGTCATAAATTGTCATTCGGCTGGCCCTAATATATTGTCCCCTAGGCAAATTTTTCTTCATAAAATGGGGGTGAGTACTATTGTATTGTAAGTAACTGTTGGTAAAAGTTACTTTTCTATGTATTTTACTATCAAATTCCATGTGGGACTCATTCCATAATAAAGTAACATCCATAAAATTCACTGTTTGACCAACATCCCCCATTGTAAACTTTAGGAAGGCAGACTTCTCATTAAAGTTGTTTCAAAAGGTTCTGACAATCCATTTAAGTACCTTCTAAAACAAAAAACAAATCGTCAACAAAGGCCTTGTAAAAACATACCTTGAAAGTGTTCTTTAAATAATTCAGTACATCAATTTCCCATCACCCTAATACTATATTAGCAAAAGATGGGGTAGCTGGAGAACCCATACCACACCCCTTCTTTGTTTATAAAATTGCTTATTAAAAATAAAATAATTGTTGTCCAGTAAAACTTCAATCAGACTACAATAAAAATTAACTTGCTGGGTGGTGACAGTAAAATTGGTAAGATACATTCTAACAAATTCTATCCCATCCTCATCGGGTACAGCAGTAAACCACAAGCATATATCAATAGTACACATAATATTAACTTCAGGACTATATTTATAACACTGACTGAATTCAAGAAACTGATTCAAAAAGTCCCAGGAATCTAACACAAAGGACTTTAATTTTCTAACAAAAGGATTTAAAACAGTATCTACCAACAATGAAATCCCTTCTGTGATATAATTGGGATCAGAAACTATCGGCCGAAAGGGAGGATTGGTCTCACATTTATGTAATTTTGGAATCCCAAACATTATCCCAACCTTGAGATTTTCAATATTGCAAAGGTTAAACATCAGCTCATCAATACTTCTTTCTAACAGGCTGTCGTATAAAAAAACACATATATATCTATAACAGTTATTAATACATGAACTATGAACTTTACTATACTCACTTTCATTATTTAACATTTTTTCAATATTCTCGATGTACTTGTCTTGGTCCATTAGAACCAATCCAACCCCCTTATCAGCTTTCAGTGAATATTAAATGTTTTTTAAGGAATAGGAGAGTTTATGTTAAAAATGTTTAAATAGTTAAACATTTGAATTGATTGTTAAATTGAATAACTGGTTGCTATTGGGTGTAGTATTTAAATGGAGTGTTATTTACTGTGAATTTGTACTCTGATGAAGTCTTTTTTGATGAAAGCAGCTAATAGAGTAGATGCCAGTAGTGTGTGAATTTCCTTGCTGACTTAAGCTATTTGAGGTTTTTTGCTTTTTCTCGGATTTTCCTCAGATTGTGGTTGTTACTAGTTATTAGGTATTACATGTAGAAAATAAAATGTTGTATTCGTACAATGGAAAATCATTATGAAAGAAAAAATGTGTGTGTTCTATTTGGTGGTCTTTTAAACTGTCTTTCAAGAAAAAAAGTTTATTTGCTTAACTCTGTTGTATTAAAAATATTTCATGTATAGCTAATGTGTTTAGTGTACCATTCTCAATTGAAAAAGGTATTATTAATACTATATTTTTCTTTATATGGGGATCTCATCGAAATCCTGAAAAGAGAGGTGTGCTATATGTAGCAAAAGAAGATTGTGGTTTAGGACTTATAAATCCAGTGATATTTGAAGTGTTGTTACATCTGTATAACATATTTGAATGGTTAAATAAAAAATGGTAATTAAATAAGTAAGAAAGGGAAGAATAATATTAGCTGGGGACTTAAATTTACCAGAAACAGACTGGAATAATATTTATTCAACAACATTAGTAAGGAAATTATTCACAACATATGTTCAGGAACAACAATTGCGTCAGACTGTAAAAATAAAAACTATCAGGGAACAGATCATACTAGGCATTGTTTGTTTTCCTAAAGAAATTACTGTTACATCACGTCAAGTTTTGCCACAGATAATGTGCACTGATTACGGGGTTATAAAGGTTAATTTGTTGCTAGATAATTCTGCCAAACTGAAATCTAAACCAATGCAAAGAAGATTACTTACAGATTACATGGAAGTAAAACAGTCACTATGTAAAACTAACTGGAATGATGTGCTCAGTGGAAAAATAACAGATGGAATGTGAAAAGTTTTGAAAGAGATATTGCTTGAGTGCAAAACTCAAAAGAGTTTATTATCGGGATCTAGGCATATAACGTCAGGGGGATATATTTCCATAAGAACTAGATGCATGATTAAGGGGAGAGACTAAAAATATAAGAAATGGAAGAGAGGTCAAACTACAACTTTGAAAACTGAAATAAACAAGCTGGACAAACAAATTAAGCATAGTGTGAGACAAGATCAAGAAAAAAATGAAGAAAATGTATATAAAGATATTGAGCATAATAGGAAACCTTTTTATAGACACATAAGCTGTGGAAGGAATATAGACATACAAATTGATAAACTGTGTGTAGATTCTAAAATGTATTCTCTGACACAGAAAATTATAGATATATTTACAAAATGTTATGCAAAACTGTTTGGCTCCACAAAAATTGTGATAAGTCATCCTAGTGACATCCAGTTAACCTCAGATACTGGAATCTGATTAGATTAGATTGAAAACGAACTGTGCAAACTGGATGCAAATAAATCAAAGGGAGGAGGTGGAATTAGTAACCATGACCTGAGAACACTTCAGCAAGAACTTACAGTACCATTACATCTATTATTTACTAGGCCATATAAATATGGGAAGATTCCTCAAGATTGAAAATGTGTGCTTAACCTGTCTTTAAGGGAAAGGGGTGGGGAGGACAAGCCCAGAGTCATATAGACCCTTAAGTTTAATTTCATGTTATGGAAAAATAATGGAGAAGGTAATACTGGATAAGTTATTGTCAGAACTGGATAGGTTGGGACTTGAAACCATATATCAGCATGCATATGTTGAAAATAGATCTATCACCACCTGTAACATGATTTTCTATAACAACATAATAACAGCTATTAATGAGAATTGTGATGTGATATAATTTATATAGATTTAACTTCAACATTTGACAGGGTCATACACAAAACACTGATAAATAAATTAAAACAACTGGGTACTAATGTACTGTTGATAAGATGGATAGCTGCATGGCTTACAAATAGGACATTGCAAGTATCACACACCAACTGGACAGGTGAAATCCTTGGTTACAGTTAAGGTGTCCTATAGGGCTCTGTCCTTACTTGTTAGATTGTATCTTTCTGTCCTAACTTTTTCATCTGAGGTCTGCAGTCTATATGAAGATGATCTGAAATTGGGTAAACTGATTACAAGTGTTACAGATAAAGCATGTCTGCAAAGAACTTGACTAAATTGATCATTTGGGCACAGGAGAATAATATGCTGATAAATACATCAAAAACTAAGCATATGAGATTTGGGAGACATAAATAGAAAGGTGAATATTTAATGCAGCACACAGTAATTGAAATTATAGATTCATTTAAGCACCTGGGTATGTGGATAAATCCAGATATGAGTTTTTCTAATCATATCAACCAGTTGGTTAATGATAGTTATAGAACTATAGATTGTATAAAAAGATCTATAAAGTCTAGGAAGTAAGAAATGATGAAGTCATTGTTTGTTAGTTACATTAGACCCAAACTTGAGTATGGAATAACAATATGGAAACCTTATAAGAAAACAATCATGAGTAAACTGGAAAGAGTACAGTGGAAATATACCAAGGGCATCCACGGATGTGAAAATTTAAGTTATTATGAAAGACTAAAATATCTGAACTTGTACAGAGAGGAGATCTTATTCAGGTATATAGGGCATTTAGAGACAACCACCTCTAGGAATTTTTGGGGTTATCAAAAAGTAGGAGAGAATCATCAGACAACCTATGTAGAAGATTCTATAGTTATGAGGAGTATATTAACTGATTCTCTGAGAGAACAGTTGATGTATGGAACAGACTACCAAATTACTTTAAAATGAGTACTAGTTTTGATATTTTTAAGAACAGCCTCGACAGAACGCATTTTATGGGAACAAGTATTTTGGTATATTGGCAAGCTAGAAGGGCATTAATGTCCATGCTTGAAATATTTGTTTGTGTGTATTACTGGAAAATAAATATAAAAAATATAGGATATGATGAAAAGTTGTAAAAGAGTATTTGAATGAAGAAATGACAGCATATCAAGAGAAGATTGTAATGTGGAAAATAAGTAGAGAAGATTTAGAAGATGAAAGAAAAAAGTGGTATAAAAAAGTAATGACGAAGTATTTTTATGTATACCTATGGAAAGATTTGGAGGAAGTGAAAATCAGAGTTATAAAAGCAGGAAATGACAGATTTAAAAAGAGAGAATAGAATGTCATGATTTTTTATGGAGACTGGTGATAAGAAAGTTACTAGTGAAAGCAAACATGTCATATAAAAAAGTGAAAGAATATGTACAATGTATAATGCCTCTGTAAATGCTAAAATGCTGTACTGTCTAAATGTAATACTCTGCTCTACCATATACTCTTTATCATAGTGCAAAAGCATCTGATTTTTGTGAGTACATTCTTACTGTCTCTGTTTATTACTGTTGCTTCCCTAATCTGTAACATACTCATGTAGAGCTCAAGCAACATTTACTGTTATGAAAATGATGTATAAACCTCTGGAAACTGTAAATATGCTGTACTATCTCAATGTATAAACCTGCTCAACTATATGCTCTGTTTTATAATGTGTACATTCCCATTTGTGTATTATATATGTACTGTATCTATTTGTGGATGTTGTATAATTTTTTTTTCATGTGGATCTTTTTTCTCCTCAGGGCTCCACTGAAAAAGTACAACTTGTCCAGTCAGACTTTACCAGTAAACAAATGTAAAATAAAATAAATAAATAAATATTGTCATAAAGAAGAAACTACTGAACATGTCTTTTTGAAATGTAAAAGAATTGATACTTTATGGACTAAGTTAGAAGGGAATCGTTATTTAGACAAAATTACGGGATACAAAAATATTAATATGGACATAACTGAATATATTTTTATAAGGATAAAGATAAAGATAAAGTATTTAATGAAAATATTGATAAATTAATGTTATGTGGATAATTTGGAACCAAAGCGTAAAATAAATTATGTATAATGCTAAATTGAATTCATCATAAATGTTAAAAAAATAAGATTTTGGTTGTAGAAAGTAGAGTGGTGGTCAGATATCAATGTACTTTGAATGTAAAACAAGTGAATATGAGGTCAATGTAAATAGTTTGTGTATAATAGTGTAAACATTATTTTATTCAGTTCATATTTTAAATATTTAAGATTTGTTAAATAAAGACTCCTCAATTTTTTGACAGATGCTGTGGGATGTTATGTATCCTGCTCTACCACCACTTGGGGCCTCAGTTTAACATCTTATCCAAAGGATGGGACAATCAATAGTGTGGAACCTCCTTTGCTGCACTGCAGTGTCAGCAATCCAGCTACCTGGTGTTGGGATAGATCCCACAGTTTTCTGTACCAAAGGTTGATGTGACCTGTGGTTCCACTGACACTGCTGCAGAGCCCTGAAGTGAATCTGCAGTCATCTGAATGAAGGTTCAGGGCAAGACATCAGACATCTGATAAAAACAGTAAATCATTGCTTGTTTACATACAAGGCAATGTAAAAAAAATACCTATTTTGCTACATATGTAAGTGGTGGGGAAGGGTTATCTCTCCTTCCATGTTAGAGACTGGGAGACATGTATATATTCACCCTGACTGGACAATGAGCATTCTCCTCCAGCAGGTTTTTAATTTACGGTAAGGCCTGGCAAAAAAACAACTCTGCCAATACAGCTCAGGCAGAAAAGAAAAAACAAATGGTTGCCATTTTTTACAGTCATGAACAATGTTTAGTAGTTTAGTGAGTGTAAGATTAAAAAAAAGACAAGTAAAAAAGTAGTGTGTGTGATGGTGTGTATCTGCATGTCTGTTTGTGTTGTGTTGTATGCTCGTGTCTGGATGTATGTGTATGAGAGAAAGAGAACGACCAAAGGTGTGAGTGAGAGAGAGGCAGAGTCAGTGCATACTAATGTGTTTTGACTGCAACAGGCAGTTGACCACACATATTACCTAAATAATAAAAACATATTAAACTGTCTCATGTTATTGACTGATGTTAACCTTCAATAATTTTCCAGGATATCAAATATACGAGAGACAGAGCAGAAGAATGTGGCAAAACCAAGGGCAGCTAACAGACATGGGAGTTGCAAACTTTTGCATTCTATATATTTTGTCATTTATTTCATCACAATGTGAAATCTGAGGTGGCTGAAACTGATGGGCATGTGTGTGTGTGTGTGTGTGTGTGTGTGTGTGTGTGTGTGTGTGTGTGTGTGTGTGTGTGTGTGTGTGTGTGTGTGTGTGTGTGTAATACGTCCTACAACAATTACTGATGCAATAGAAAGTCTGAAACATTAGGGGAAAGTGCTATTTTACATTAAACATATAAATATGGTACTTTAATAAAAAGAAAAAAAATACAAAACTATGTAACAAATAGCCCATCTCTATGCGTAATAATGCCCATCAGGCGGTGTGTTATTGAGGGAATAATGCCTTTGCAGGAGTGTAGAGGCCCAAAACCACATGGGCATCAGAGCACTCCAGGGCAGGTGTTATTTCCCCAATAACACTGGACATTTTGTGTTTTTTAAAATAAACATAAAGAGTCAGATCACATAATGCTTTCTTCACAGTGTTGGATTAGCTGTTAGAGGTACAATAGTTTTTTACAGATTTGTGAAAAAGTCAGGATTATTGGTTGCTTCTGCTGCCATAACTAGTAAAGGCTTACCAGCAAAGTACAGCACATTAACACTGTTATGGATAATACATGCTGATAAGGAGCAGCACATGAAAGGTATCTTGTATAATAAGGTAAGGTTGTTAAACTTTTAAATAATCCATATTGGTGCTGCAGATGTGCTCCTGGCCATGAGAACCTCTTCTGTCCCTCTCTTACTCTCTGCCATTTAATATTTAGTGTTATAACAATACTACCTCTGGTGTGTTTAATGTTGCTAAATACTACTTTGCTTTTTGAACTTTTCTATTACACAACACCTGGAACCTGTCACTGCGTTTAGCCTTTATCGTTATTTTAATTGGAAACATGATATTTACTAAATGAATTGGTATGTTCCTTAGCTTATGAAATTAAGACAGAACTGAGTAAAGCATAAATGCAGTTTGTAGGTAATCATTTTTAATCTCAGTTCACCAAAGACAGCAACACATATGTTTATGCAGATGTTCATAATTATATCTACAATATGCACTTTATACTAAATAATTGTTCTTCTCCACACTCTGTTACAAAAGGCTTGGCAGGGGAGGTGAATTATGCCCTTCACAGATTATGCACAGAACCCAGTTCGTGTATGACAGCTGCTACACCATCATAGGGTGACTCACACTTTAAGGACAGCATTAAAGTCAGACCACATGCTGTAATTAAAAGCTTGAATACACCCCAATGAATAAGACAATAAATGCCAACATTCAGCAGACACACAGAAGAGCATTGCACAGTAAACTTCATCTTAACTAATATAAAAAATCATATGCAGAAAAATACATCTGCTTAGTTAATGACTAAGACATGCATCTTTAATTATGGGGCATTAATTTATCTACAAGGCTGTCAGATATGTTACCACAGCCATAATTTTATTGACTGAGCAGTGAACCAATCACCATGGAAGCATATCAGGATTCATCCTCTGCATCATTTAGCACTTTTAGCAACATTTTTGAGATGATCTACTTGTCTGCATTCTTAGGATCCATACATTGATAAATCATTTATGTAATAAACCTGCAGTTTTGCAAGATAAAGCAATGAACAGCACAGACTGAGTGCAGCTGAAATGCTTCCTTTCAGTAAAAAATTAGCCATTGTCCCACCATATCTCAGCACATGAACATACTACATATACTAAATCATAATAATCACATGATGTAGGGTCTTGTATCCACGTCAGTAAATTTAATCAAAGTCAGCAGAACCCTTTCTGCCAGAAAATAAGCAGGCCGTGTTCACATAATAATCACTAACTCAGAATTCTGTTCCTCCCTCTTTCTATAACTGTCAACTGCTGTAACTTAACCATAGTGTTATGATTTTACCCGGACTGTGCCAGCAAATGGTCCATTGAGAACAGTGCAGTACCCCAGTAAACAAATATAAATAAATTCAATTTTAGTTCCTATACTTAGCCGGGCAAGTCCTAGATTTACTGATGTTCTTTGTAATGTCTGAAGTATTTATGGATATGTGTAAAATAAATAAACTGAGTTATTACAAACATTCCAGAAACATTAACTGTATAGGGTCTAATATATAAAGACCTTCTCTTACAACAAATAAAAAGTGCTTCTCTTTTTGACCTTTTGCTGTGATTTTAATTCTCAAGAGTTGAGTGCCTTTTTCTTTGCACCTGCCAAAAATGTTGGGGAACATCTGACCATCTTACATGAGCTGTCCAGTGGGTGTTCAACGATTTGATGTGAAACTTTCTTGAGCAATACCTGCAGCTGCATTTATATCATTCTAATCTGCCTCTGTCGATTACCATGCCTGCTTCATATCACTGCTGTGAATTTCTAATGTTTTATGATTTTTTTTCCATTCTTTTAACACTAATTCAGTATGATTTACTGTGATAGTTGGTGAAGCTGAACTTGATGGAAGTCTTGGATGACTTACACAATAAGAAACACCTGCTGTTAATGTAATCTCATTTGTATTGCTTACATCTGGCAATTTCTGCTTCTGTAATAATCACTGCAAATGCTTCAGTTTAACAAATCTAAGTCAAGCACTGGATTATTTAAAAGCAACATGCTAAATATTGTGGAGATGAAATAAAGACTGAAAATGTTTTTTTTTTTTTTTTTGGTACCTAATCATTGTTAGGCATGCCAGAAATGTGTAATCTCATTTGTAACTTTGCATTATGCAAATATAAACAACAGGTAATGCCACACTGGTATCTACACTGCTGATACAGTAAGATACAACTAAGCTGGCAATGGCAGAGCCAACTGACTAACTGTACTGTTCACTGGTGGAATCATTACAACCTACAAAGGACGACCCTACACAGAAACACCAAAATACATATTTTCATTTGCATAGGTAACTCTTCAGTTGCCTCATTGGGGGGAGGGGGCAACACATTCCTTGTCATGACAGGTACTGAAAAACTTGAATCTAAATGCACCTTCTTACCAAGATGGGCTTCAGTATCCAAGCAGTAAGAGACTTGTGATCTTGTGTTCACTACACATGTATGATGAAATCCCAGCAAGGTGTGACTGTCTTTAGTTCAACTACACATTTGTAAAGAAATGAAGAAATTTTAACTTAATCAGTTTGCAAGGTTACACATTTTGGGGATTTTGTAAAACCTGATAAGTATAGATCCCAATTACAAATTTTACTGTCTGACTTATGGCTAGGATGATTGTTTTTTATACCAGTTCCTGCAAGGTCTGTGACTGACAATATTCTATCCAAGGGCTTGGAATGTACCAGATATCTTGCATTTTCGTTAATGCACAGAAAGACATAAAAGCAGTGATATGCTGTACAGTACAAAAATGTCACACATAATCACAGCTTGCAGAGGTGAACTTTTGAAGACCTCATAGAATTTTGAAAGATTCAAATATTATGCTCACATTACTACCCCAAGAAATGACCTATTTTATTATTAGGAGTCATTTAAAAGTCACCCTAATGTTTGTTACTTTTTTAGAAGGTGGAAGATTCACCATGTAGGTTTGGTGGATTTGGCATCTTAGATAAAGTCTTTACCTCAAAGACTCAAAGTATAGGGTTTGATTCTAACCTCATGCTAGAGGCTAGGCACATTAACACTGTTATGTCCTTCAGGGTAGTTAACCTAGTATTCACCTGTGAACCTTTTAACGTAAAATTGTTCCAATTAAGGACAGTACAAGTGATTTAATAATAAATAGTGTGGCCTAGTTAGGAGTTATGAGATATACTCTATATGCTGCATTTTAGCCATATGAGTAAAAAGTTATACTATAAAGTTTTTACTTTATTTTTATTAAAAATCAGATTTTTGTCTGGCTGGGGTAGGAAGAAGCTTTTAAATTCACAAATGGCCTGTCTACTGTTCAAGTACCCTTTTTAAATGTTGACTGTCTCATATGTCTTTTGGTAGTAAAAATACAGTATAATTCTGCAGAGTTTTGTGAAACCTGCAGCGTTTTTAACAATCATTTAAAACATAGTGGGACAAGCACAAAAATATATTCTTGACAACAGAGAGAGAGAGAGAGAGAGAGAGTGTGTGTGTGTGTGTGTGTGTGTGTGTGTGTGTGTGTGTGTGTGTGTGTGTGTGTGTGTGTACGTGTATGCGTACATGTGCATGTTTGCATACCTCTCAAACTCTTAGAGCAAGAAAACTGGACAAAGCCATAAATAATAGTGGAAAAAAGGCCCAAAAATAGGGACAATTTTTTTAAGTATTCCTCTTACAAACTTAAAAAATTGATAGAATTACATGTTTTGCATTATCATGAATTTTCAGAAGGGTAGGAAGTCTGAAACTCCATTGTCTGCTATTATTTTCTGACCTCAATCTACAATGGTTTGTCAATGGTTTCCTAGAAAACCATAATTTTATGAAAAATGGACTAAAATATGAGGAAAAAACCTGGACATTCTGCAAAAATCTGTACAGTTGAGAGGCATGTATGTATTAGTAGCCTGTGTAGCCACTCCCACTGGGATCTCCTCCATGAAACCAAGCACTGTTCATAATTGAAATACTAGGTCCTTGTACATAGCTTGGACTAATTCTTCCACTGTTTCTTGGACTTCAGACCCAATCAGCTATCTTGAGACCTTGTCATATGCTTTCTCCAAGTCTAGGAATATGGACGGTTGGTCTCTTTCCTCATCGTTAGCTTCTTCTCAGCTATCTGTTTCTGTATTGTCTTTGGGGTGAACTAATTACTAGTCTTGAAGTGTGGAGGAAAGCAATTGTTTTATGACTTCCAGCACCTGCCACAGATCTGAGCAAAAGCCCTTGTGTGTGTATTTTTACAGGTAGGTGGTAAGTCTTGCCAACTTCCAGCAATGGGGGTTCTGCATAAGAACTAGAAGTCAGATGACCAGAAGTGATGTCATTCTGCAAGCTATCCCAGCAATAATATTTTAGATATTATTTTGAAAAGACTGATCATTATGTATTCTGTCATGGGCCTGACTACAAGAAGGGCCATTCACCACATCATCTGCCTTGCTCTATTAAGTAAGTAGGGAATAGCATAATTCTCTTAAATTCAGTCATGAATATAGTGAAGCTAAGTTTAGATATTGTTTTTCTTTATTTGTCTGAGCCTGTCCTGCAATGTTATTTTAAATATCCCTGTGGTTTTGAACTCTGATGTCACACCGGATAGATATTTGGTATTGTTTTGTTCTTTTATTATTTATTATTAAATATATTTAAATCTTTCATTGTGGCTGATCTTTGTAGAGCTATTCAAGTTTTGAGAGTACTTGCATATTTATTTGTTGACACTGTGTGGGCCACTCCTAATATACATGCTCTTGTTCAGACTACTGTTTGTATTAATATTAATTTCACTCAGTATATTGGGCACCCTTGGATGAGCCTTAAGGTAGCTGGTGAGGGGTTCTGGTGGCACTGCTAACTATGTTATATTCTGGGCAAAAGGGGGCATAGATAGTAAACCTGTGCCAGCCTTTCCCAGGTGTGTGTGTGTGTCTGTGTGTTCATATGTGCAAATCAAATCTCAAAGAGTGTGTGTGTCATCTACTTGGGCAGGGACACGAAGCACTGGTTGGACAGAGAGAGTGTTGGAGGACTTGGCTAAGGACTCAACTCTATAGCTGTGCCAGTGGGGCATCTTATTGAGGAGCTGGAGAAAGGAGGAGAAACCAGCCCCGGACTGACTGTGGTATCTGTGTGCTCTTAATGTAAATTACACTTGATGCAGAGAGCTGCATCTGGAAATAGTGTGTGTGTTCCTGTTTAACCTCTCAGTGAATGTACCCCACTGGTGCCAGTGGTGAGAATTGAGGCTTCTTGATTACTGGTCCAGTGATGGGTCATCACAGTCACCGTGAATGCTTTGTAACATTTGTCCCAGTCCCAGTGAAAACCAAAAGCCCTCAAAACTGCAAACAAATAATTACACTCTAGTTCTTGGTGTCCAGACAGACTACTAAAAGCTGCCTGTGCATGATGTGCACATTCTGAATTAACACTGACATCATTAGTATATTAGCACATATATTATCATATCCCCCCCACACACACACACACACACACACACACACACACACACACACACACACACACACACACACACACACACACACACACAGACCTGTACTGATATAAATGTATAATATCAGGGATTACTTTTGCTAACCTTCATGCCTTAATCATCATAAACAGTTTGTAGTCATGGTTTAGTATTGCTATGGGTCTCTAGATGGAAGGGGATAGTAGATTATCTTGGAATCTCACATGTAGAACACTTATTCATCATTCTGTAGCAAGCCTTTTTCTGAAGTACTACTTCCATTCACCATTCCTCACTTGTTGCTCATCCCTGCCAGGTGTTTTCATTGCCTCCTGAGATGATGCCACTTCCCTGAACTCTTTTACTTCCATTGGCCTCATTCCTCTATCTGCCTGCTCTTGTCTTACACTAGTTATCCCCAGACTCATCAGATACACCTCTATTTTATAGTGTTTCACCCCCTCTCTCCTCTGCAGTATATAGCTTTTGATAAGATTTCTTGAACTATCCCAAAGTGTCCCGCCTTCTAAATTTTCCATCCATCATTTTAACACAGGAATAGTACCAGATACACAGTCATAAAAAACATAATATGCTTATCCATACGCGTCTTTAATTAGACTTACTTTAAAGTTCTCACCATGCTTCACAAGTATTAAATTCAAAGCAAGAAATGCCATTCTTTACCAACCGGTGGATATTTGTATCTATCCTCGGTCATCAAAACTAGCCCTAAAGGCAGACAAGCTAGTATTTTGTTTGACCAGTAATGGTAACATACTCCATAGAGTAGGAGGAATACATTAAGATAGGAACACATCCCCCAGCAAACCTTATGTATTTTTTTCATGTACATTTCAGCCCTTAGTATAGTGTTTGTAAAAGACTCTGGTTTGTGAAGGTATAAGTGGTCAAATAAGATTGGGTCTTCCACGGCTAAAAAAGTAAGATACATGTCACCTTGGAGCAGTTGGTAGACTACTGAGTATAAAGAGAGTTGGGCTAATCTGTCATGAGAGTTGAAGGATTTAAGGTGTTTAATTCTCTTGGTTAAGAATTGTTAGGGGCTTTCCATTTGAGCAATATGCTTTGATTTGTACATACCAAAGAGACAATATATTCAAATTATGGATTTAATAAGGAAAGAGTGTGGCAGCAAGATGACTTCTTTGGATGTTGAAGATACTCCCTTGGAAATTACTTGGGCCAGACAAAAGCATTCCCTGACTGTCAATATCAAGGTGCAGGTACTCCACGACTATCGAAGCCAACCATCAACCAAAAAAGCAAAAATCAATAAAAAATTTTTATACTTGAACAGCAAAAGAACTTTATTCCATGGGTTGTTAGCGCTTTCACGTCTACTCTGGACGCTTCTTCAGACTTTAATAAAACACTTCATCACTTCTGTATTTAAACACTTATCAATTAAACAGTTAGCCAATGAAAGCCTTTGTACAAATACATAACTATAAAAAGTCAGAAACTTCTAAATGGATAAAAAGTCAGAAACTTATATTGTGAAAATTAAAACTTCAAAATTCAACATTGACATTAAAATGGATGTAGTAATAGATTATAACTGTTATTAACATTTCAGATGGCAAATAGCATATAAATATTTAAAAATACAAGAGAACAGCATGTAATAAAAACATTTCAAGTGTATGAAACTACTGAAAAACTTCTAAAAATACATATTCCTATTAACACCAAGAAACATGAAAAAGTCAAAGGTATAGCAATAAATAACTGCTAATGCTTAAGATGACGACTGACTAGAAAGGGTTTCAGAGTAACCCTCTCATTGAGGCCATGTCCTTCATCTGCTTTCATTCTGATGATCCATTTACATTCTTCCCTTTCAGTGAAGTTACTTACATTGCCTAATCTCAATGTGGTGTGTATCAATTCAATAACTAAGAACTCAAAGGTGTGTGTGGTGCCTTGTGATAGAACATGTCTAGCCAGTGCATTCCTGTCATTCTCCCTGTTGATCGCATATAAATGCTCTCTAACCCTTTCCCTCAACGTTCTATTCGTCATACCGACATAGAAAGCCTGGCATTTGGTGCAGATGGCTAAATAAACTATGTTCCTTGTCCTACAGTCTGCATAATGATCGAATTTATATAGCACACCTGTGTCCGGTGCCTAAAGTTATTCCTGCCCAGTACGTATTTGCACTGATTGCAACTGCGACATGGAAAGGTACCCATTCTAACAGTGAGTGGTTGATCTTGAAGTCGCCTTTCATAACATAACATGTTCCTTAAAGATCTAGTATTCTTGTAGGAAAAACTGGGGTGAGGACCTACAAGTGCTCTAAGCCTATCATTCAACTGTAGGATACCCCAGTTCTTTCTAATGACATTAGTAATACTCTTATTCTTATTAGTATATGAAAGTACCATCCTCTTTTTACTTCTAGTAAATGGCCTGCTTTGTTCCACCTGTTCACTAGTTGCTATCCTAATGTATGGTCTTGTTTCTTCATTGCGTTCTGTTTGTTGCAGGACTGTCAAATCATTGTCATGGTAACCCCTGGACTTAAAGTCAGCATCTAAGCCTATCAATACATTCCTATATGCTGAATCATCGCTCGTTAGGCGTGAACAGCGTGCTGCTTGATTCTTAACAATGTTCTTGTGTATGTGGGGAGGGTGCATACTATCACGATGTAAGTATGTGTTCTTTCTACAGGGTTTCCTGTAAATGTTGGTAGTGAAACACCCATTATGCTTCCTGATGTTAACATCTAAGAAGTCAATCTGGTGACATGATCTCTCCCCAGTCAGCCTAAGAAAAGATGTTGTGTTGTTGATGTAACTTAGAAACTCATCTAAGATAGTAACATCACCACTCCAAACAAAAAACACATCGTCCACAAAACGTTTATAATACTTGAGGTGCTGTGAATAAAACTAATTTCCAAAGATATACATAGATTCCCAGTAGGCTAGTATACGGTTTGCATAAGAATTGGCACATGACGTGCCCATCGCTACCCCTGAAGTCTGCAGATAATAACCATCACCATATAAAAATACATTATTTTCTAACACTAATTCCATCAGCATGGTGATCATAATCACTTTGTTGTTAGTCATGCCCTTCTCTAGAAGAAAAAGCCTCAGGAAGTCTATCCCTATATCATTAGGTATGCAGGTGAATAAAGACTGAACATCTAAAGTCATCATAATGTCATTTTCCAAGTATGCTTTCTCAACAGCACTCTCAGCTAGAGATTCCAATAATTGTTTAGTATCTCTCAAAATGGAGAAGGTAGAATCAACTATAGGTCTAAGTTGCTTCTCAATATAAATTGAGATACATTCAGTTAGCCAGCCTCTCCCTGAGACTATAGGTCTGAAGGGTGGGTCAGACAATGTCTTATGCACCTTCGGAAGACCTCTGATGATAGGTACCAAAGGTTTTTCAACTAAAAAATAATTATAGAGATCATTGTTTATAATATTGGACATCAACATATCATACAATGAGGCATGAAGTTTACTAATAACCTTGTTTAGATCATACATATGTATTTTTTTTATATGTGGTTTCATCCAATAACATTTCTAACATTCTGTTGTTATAATATACACTATCAAACAACACTATTGCACCACCTTTATCCGCTGGGCGGATAACTATAGTATCATTGTTTTGTAAACTTTTTAAAGCTGCTGTTTCTTGTCGGCTTAAATTGTAAAATTCTGACTTAAAACCTGTTTGTATAAACAACATATAAAAATCATTGCAACAAACTTTCTCAAAACTTTCTAAAAGCGGATGCAATTCTGGTACAAAGCATGAAGGTTTCCTAAAATTATTAATTACTATATCCCTTGTCTCAGTGTTATCATTATCATAAAATAAATCAAGTGCTAAACCCCTAGTAAAAAGTTTTAATTGTACTATCAACTCACTAATGTCTATCCCTTGTGAAGGCACAAATGATAGACCTCTGTTTAACACTTTCATTTCAGCATCAGTCAACTCATGGCTAGATAAATTAATTACCAGTTCATTGGAGTTTTCTTCCACATTCTCTTCTGTGGTTCCCCTGACTTCCCTGAGGGTTTCCATTTCTTCCCCTTGTACTGGGGACTCCATGTCTTGCGATCTGCTGGTAGAAATGATAAAGGGAATGTAAGATTTGTGTTGTCTCTCTCATTAGTCTCTGAATTCCCTTCTGCTGGGAGCAAAGTCTTCTTCCTCACTACCGGTCCCAAGCTCTTAGTGTCCAATTGTCTAATGGTTGGTAGAATATTATCTGCTGTAGTATTCCTATTTTGTAGGTTTTCAGATGTTCCTCCATTCTCCACTAGTAATAAATCTGAACCATTCTCTGTTGTACACCCTCTGCATGAGTGCCTTCAAAGATGGCCACATTAATACTTCCTGATGTAGTGGGACGCATTTCGCTGTTACCATCCTTCCTATTGTCAGGAATGCAAGAGTTTGTTACATCAATAGCTGACCGGATGGATTCCTTAGGCCAAGAGAAGACGTTCCCACGTGCAAAATCGGAACAATCTCTCTCCAGTTTCTTCTTTTTCTGTTGCAAGAGTCTGTTGTCAGTTAGAGTTAAAGTAGTGGAAAGTTCAGAGAAGTAATCAGATAACTGTACAGATGTTAAAGAGGAATTTAAACGGTCTTCCAGAATGGAGATCTCTTTCATGAGTTCTTTCTCATTTAGCGAATACTGTCTTATTAACAGCTTGATATAACTATTGCTAGTCTCAATATTAAGTTTCTGCCAGTCTATTAAAAGGTCTGGATATTTGTTATCAAAGGTGGGCATCTTTAAAATGCGTAGCCCTCTTGGAATAACTTTAAAGAATAAACATGCTTCCATATGTTGTTTCTGCCACTGCACATTCTTCATTTTAAGTAAAGTATCTTCAAATTGTCTCATCAGTTGTAGCACATTGATATCTAACTGCTTACCTTTGTGGGTAACATTAGTATTAGCTAGTTGTGAATAAGAAAGTTTTAGCAGTGGATTTTCACACCTGGAAATCAGTTGAGAGAATGAACAAATCATGTCCTCAGATGCA
Source organism: Protopterus annectens (assembly GCF_019279795.1). Lineage (NCBI taxonomy): Eukaryota > Metazoa > Chordata > Ceratodontiformes > Protopteridae > Protopterus > Protopterus annectens. Next base: position 1,598,275,483 of record NC_056743.1, on the reverse strand, counting down.
GCTTCCTCAATGTGTTTGGTTCCTTCTGTCATGTCCCCTCGAGATAACAAAGAGGCAAATGATAAATAAACAGAGATCTCTCAGGGTAAGGTACCTGCTATGTCCCCAAACAAAAAAATGTCAATATCAAGGTGCAGGTACTCCACGACTTCATTTCCTGACTGTGGTGGAAATTGTTGATCAAATGAGAGTGAGTTTTCCACATAAGTACTGAGGTCTTATGTGACTCTGTCTCAGGAGTACCACTGATAACATATGACGTGGGTGCTGGTATTTTTTGCTGAATGCTGCTGTGCTGCACTTTTTTGTATTAAGTTTGAGACTGTCTTCAGCATACCATGTGTCTGTACATTCCAGCCATTGTTGGAGCAGATTAGTATCAGTGGAAAATCTGATAACATTGCCCAGCTTCCAGTTATCAGCAAATTTTGTGAACCACTTTCCTGGAATATTAGCTGGGATGTAAGCAAAATAAATGCCAAATAGGATAAGTCCCAGAATTGATCTGTGGTACCCCACTAGTTAGAATTTTATGTTATGAGCAACATTCGTAACTTATCATCTATTGGATAGCCAGTTTGCAATCTAGCTAGTAACATAGAGGCTTACATTAAGTTTGTCTAATTTGCAATAATGCCAGCATGGGGGAGATAGTGTCAAAAGTCTTGCACAGGTCAGGATAAGCAGCATTTATGGCTTGATCAGAGTCCACACCCTCTGTAACATTTTCAAAAGATGTTTACTAGGTTTAGAAGACAGGACCTGTCCTTCACAAAAACTAAACAGAATGGAGTCTAGATAACTCAAGTTACCTATGCCTTCATAAATTAGTTATGGTATAATATGTTCCATGGCTTTGTATATAAGGATAGTGATGCTAATGGACTTATTATTACTTGGGTCATTAGAGGGGGTTCCTTTGCATAGAGCAGTCACAGTGGTTGCTCTCCAGGAATCAAACATAAATCCTGAGGATAGCCTGAAGATGAACAGTTTAAGCAGAGGCTCTGATAGTGCATAGTTGGCACTGATGAAAACGTAGCCTGATATACTGTTATGGTTCCACTCTCTTCAATTTCTGTTGCCTCAGCCTCATAGTTATCAGTCTCATGCCCTAGGAGCACTCTTATGAAACATTTCTCTCACTACTATCTTCTGAAAATGTATTCATTTGTCCAAATCTTTCTGCAACATTTTCCTAGCCTCCGGAATTTCTTCCTATTCCTTTGCATTTATGTTAGGATCTTTTCTTTGCACTCACCTGTCTCTCTTAGCTGTCTTGCACTGTCTTTTGCTTTCACCTGCATTCTATTCACACAGTCTTTAACGTCAGCTGTAAATGAGATTTTCAAGCTCCCATTCTTGTTTCATCTCTACTTCCCCTCGAAGTTTCCATACCTTCTATAGTAGTTCCTTTACTCATTTTCTCACTGATTGTTTTCCAGGGCAAATGTTGAAAATCTCCAGTGCTTTTCATTGCAATTAATGTCATCAGTCTGCAAGGTAGCCATTTTGTATGCATGGTCTTACAAATGTAATCTGAGCTGGCATACACCCTATCTGTCTTTGTCCACCTCTTATGCCTGGGGGAATAATATAAAAATCCTTATCACCCTCCCCTTGTTCCCTTATAGACCAGACATCCAAGCATCTGATTTTTCTCAGTCCTTGTGTTGTATTTCTCTGTCCTTCCTACCCTTACCATTCCCACTTCTGCAAAACCTTTATTGTTCTATGCCATATTCCACTCCCTTTAACATCCAACATTCCTCCTTGAAAGCCTATAACTCAGTTAAACGCTCTCTTAATCAGGCTGATTTTTGACTGGGGAAGATAAATACTCACCACTGTGATCCATAGCACCTTACAGAGTCCACTCCAACCTGCTTAACATCCTTTTAGGTCCAATAATGTGGCTTATACAGCCTAAATCCATCCATTCACTAATAACACAAACTCTTCTTCTCCATACCCCTAAGTCTCACCAACACCTACACAGTGTAAACTCTTCTCCGATTTCCCATGATCCTCTTCACAAAAGTGTGTCTGCCATGGCAACCATAATGGGTAAATCACTCATGGGATTCAGCTATGCACTCACACTTGGTGGACAGTCCTTATGTAGTTCTCACAACCCGCATTGTAATGTCATCTACCTCTGTAATCTACCTTACTCTTATAATTTCATCTACCTTTTTAATTTACACCCACTCTTGTAATTTCATCTGCCTTTGTAATCTACACCCACTCTTGTAATTTCATCTGCCTTTGTAATCTACACCCACTCTTGTAATTTCATCTGCCTTTGTAATCTACACCCACTCTTGTAATTTCATCTGCCTTTGTAATCTACACCCACTCTTGTAATTTCATCTGCCTTTGTAATCTACACCCACTCTTGTAATTTCATCTGCCTTTGTAATCTACACCCACTCTTGTAATTTCATCTGCCTTTGTAATCTACACCCACTCTTGTAATTTCATCTGCCTTTGTAATCTACACCCACTCTTGTAATTTCATCTGCCTTTGTAATTTACACCCACTCTTGTAATTTCATCTGCCTTTGTAATCTACACCCACTCTTGTAATTTCATCTGCCTTTGTAATCTACACCCACTCTTGTAATTTCATCTGCCTTTGTAATCTACACCCACTCTTGTAATTTCATCTGCCTTTGTAATCTACACCCACTCTTGTAATTTCATCTGCCTTTGTAATCTACACCCACTCTTGTAATTTCATCTGCCTTTGTAATCTACACCCACTCTCCTCATTGTTTTGAATCAGTGGCCAACCAGCAACTGATTTAGTGTACCAACCGCGGGGAGGTTACTGACACCCTGCTTGACCTGCCCATTCTTATCTTGCAGGTATGAAGCCCCTCATTATATTTCATCCCCTTACTCAGTGCCCATCTGTTTAAGAGATTTAACTCCCTTGATAACACTTCCCATTGTTGATACCAGTTTACCAGTCAGCTCGACATTTCCTTCTACATGCTGTTATCCTTAGTATGCATTGTTATAATTTACACTCTCCACATTTTAGTTTTCTAAAAATTCAAAAATGTCCCTGTCTTTGTATAACATTTCAATCTTTTGCAGATTTTCAAAAATGTACTCCTGTTCCTAGGATTTTTTTTGTTCCACTTGCATGGAACATCTTGAAAGGATATGCTTACTATTCACTAAAAAGGACGTGGCAAACAAAGTACACTTAGATGTCTTTTCTCTTTTTCTGGTTCAAACTGCACCTCAATTGAAAGAAAAGCAAAGGGAAAATGGGGGTGGGCACTCCCCACTTGTAATATTTTCATGTAACTCCAGATCCATTATTGCACACACATACTTTTCTGTGCATGTACTTTTCTGACATCATTTTCTGTGCATAACCAAAAGGTCTCTCTCCTCGGTGCATCCTTTCACCCATCTCGTTCACCAATAGTAGTACCACAGCTTGGTAAATATAGTGCCTAAACCATTGTTCATCACATATTGTCATTTCTTTCAAGCATCTTCATCTCTCATTTTAATAACCCACATTTCTCATCCCTGTTAGTCCCTTCAGTGTTAAAAACAATTTCAATTACGCTGATTTAAATAATCACAAAATTCATGTATCTCTGCCTTCCACATGTGCAGCCAGTTATTTTCCCATTACAATTGCTTACACATTAAACAGACATCTGTGTCAGCTCTCTTGACAATAACTCCATTGATGTTATTCCCTTGCCTCAGCTATTATCTCTGCTATCTTCCACAAGAGTAAGTAGCAGGAGGTGTTGGGGTGCAGAGAGACATGTCCCCTGCAAAAACATTGTTTAGTGTATTTTGACAAAACCCTGTGAGTTCTGTGTACTGTGTTTTGATAAATTGTCATTTGCGTAGTGCTGCTCAAACAAAGGTCATAAATCCTTTTTAGCTATTGAGTTCATTTTACATGACATAAAGCTGTTCCATACAACCTCTAGTCCTCTTACAATTTAATTTAATTAAATAAAGGAAAGAGGCAAAGCTTATTAATTTGAACATAGACCTTGATTGATAATGAGATTCTGGTCTCTAAAGCACATCTGCATGTGTTCACTTGGCTAAGGTATTTGACTTAATAACCACTTGTAACTGCTATGTAGATCATCCAGGCAGGCTTTTAACATCAGTGTCTGGCATGGATTAAGAACAGTAAATTTCATGAGCACACACTAGCTGATCAAAAGTTTGGACAGCATTTTTTCATCAAAGATAACCTCATAAGGAATACCATAAGTTTCCCAGTGTTTTCAAGATCTGCCAGAGGGCTATCACCAATAGCAAGATGAAAGGTATGCTTGACCTATTCATGCAGAAGCAAGACAGCTACAAGTGCTGCTGGTAACCTGACGTCCATTACCCACTTCACATGCTGACCTGTTTGCCATTCCTTGGAGGCATGCTCTATCACTTTAGCAAGTGCTAGAAGATACAGACTCTTGTAGCAATGGAGAAGACTACCCATGTCAACTCAAACATTGTAACAATGGACAAGACTACCCATGTCAACTTAGGCAGGCATTAATGTGCATTGCTACTATATGAGTTTCAGTTAGTTCCTGCACCTGAAAGTGTGATTTGTGGGTATGAAATAAAAAAGAACATCCTACATGAAGTCATCAGAAGGAAACTGAAAGGAAACACAGCATTGGCACTGCATTAGGCTAAGATCACTGGGGTAGAACAAAATGTGTGGGCAATTAAATGTTTCTTAAGCCAGTCTCTACCAAGAATATGTTCCCAAAGTCAAACCTTTTTCCTTTTTTCTTCTTGTTACCTGCCAGACATTAACTTCCTGATTGTGACCATCATCCAGGCAGCCATCAGGTTTTTTTTTTCCCCAAACACCTTTATTGAATTATCACTTGTGATATAGGCAATTTATATTCATATAAAGTAATCAAGCTATGTTAACATAACAAACATTATACTTTTTATATATTGCAATATATCATATAACCTAAGCAATATTACACAAATAGTTCAATTCCTGCTTTTTTTAAACAAGAAACATCTTCATTAAACCATCTCTTACTACATAGATAATCATACATTTATATAAATGAAAACAAACCACACCAACACAATCCTATTCGCAATAATTTTACATCACAAACCATACTAACATGCTCCCAGTTGCAATCATTATACATCACTTATAACCTACCCAATCTTTCTCACTCAAACATTACATAGCTCATTTAAATACTGTCACCTTTTAGCCCTCATTCCTCCATTGTATGTATTGTTCCCACAATTCCCATTTTTTCCTATATAGTTTGTTCCAACCCTTTTCTGAAGATCTCAGTTCTGGTTGTTTTATCTCTGTCACTATATTCATTACTTCCATTATAGCTGATTTAGATTTTGATTTCCATTTTCTACCAATTGCTTTTTTGGCAGCCACCACTACTAGACACAGCAAGGCCTTACCATGTTTAGACAATTCCTATAGTCCTATTCTGTATCATAGCTCAGTAAAATCATCTCCTTCATCAGACAAATCTGCCCACCCGGCATCTCTGACAGTTCATCCCACAGTGAATTCTTAAAGTCCACTAACTCACCTCACTTCCAGAAAATATGTTCCCTATTATCTTTTTCTTCCCTTCACACCTTCAACATTTACTGAGCCTGCCTCAGGAAAAATTCTCTGTTGTCTACTTGCGGTATAAAAATATCTATGTAAACATTTCCAGGCAAAAATCCTAAATCTTTTAGATTTTGTTGCATATTTGGGAGATATACAATCCTTTTTAACCTCCTCTTATTGATTCATATATTTATCTTGCAATATTTTATATACTCTACTAATTATTCCCTTTTTAATGGCAGCTTCTGTTTTAGATTCAATTAAAAACTCTACCAGTGCTGGTCTTTCGTTTGGGATCCCCTATTTCTTTCTCTTTGCCTATACTCTGATATCAATACCTGATAGGGAAGGCAATCTCTAACCTGCAGTCTGAATAAATTCTCGACGTCTTCCCATTCTGTCATCCTTCCCTCTCTAGTTATTTGTTCTCAATACCTTCATTCCTTTGCCAGTTTTCTTCAATAAATTCTGTTCCCCTCCTACCTGTTGTCTGTATCCCTATTTGCAGTCATCCCTGTCTGCAGAATCTCCTTTCCCATGTTGGTTTAGCTCTTAGAATACTTTCTACTACTTTATAGATATAATATTCTGCATGATTATTGTTATTCTCCTTAAAGGAATGCATCCTGAATACCAGTTTCTCCTTGTTTCTTGAGCTTCCCCACGATTTCATCATCCTCCCTTTCCACTTTGAATTATAGTTTTCTGCTTGTGCTATGTATAGGAGTGTTAAGTGTGTAGCTCTGAATTACCCCTTTAAGGCAGCCATCAGAGTTTGAGTTAGTGAAGGATTTCACAGAGATGGACACCATTTCTTTGCAAATGTGTTGAAATTTATATCAATATTTATTTTTATATAGCTATATATATATGCCCCTGCATGAAGGTACAACCCACCTTACTTGCATTTGTACTAAATGAAAAATGATACAGCGCTGTAATCATTCTGATGGGTTTAATATGCATAGAAATCACAAGTGATAGTTTAATTTCTGTAAAATAGTTTCACAATTCAAAATACAGTGTTACATGATCACTGTCATGTGCTCTCTCCTTTCTTTTGTCATATGTTTCTGTTATTGAGCAAATTGACTCCATGGTTCCTGTCATGTATTCCTCTCTGTTAAGTGTGAGTGATACCCCTTTCAGCATGAACTGTTCAAAAGCAATTCTGTCAGCAAACAACTGCTTTCTTTTCCTTGAAACACTCCTTGCATTTGCCAGCATAACTGTTTTGTGGGGTATATTCATTTACACTCTTAAGGATCCTACCTAAATGCAGTCAGGTTTTAAAATACGAGTCATGAAATGATGTTCCATATCTTTACAGTATAAAATAGTTCATATATCACATAAGCTAGACACCCACATATTCCACTTTCTTATGCTGTTTATTTGGTGCTTTACTCATTTATATTAGATATTTAACATCAAATCTGTTTTTCTGCTGATGACATGTTTTAATTGATTGGTTGCAGTTCTAGTATTCTAGTATTATTTCATTTTTTTTCTAATTCTAGCTACGTTTTTACCCTCAAATCAGAAACCTCTTCTGGGGATTTGATTTAGGTGGGTGCTGTTTTTTGGGGGGCAGGGGTGTTTTTCATTTTAGTGCATGAAGTGTGTGTGTGTGTGTGTGTGTGTGTGTGTGTGTGTGTGTGTGTGTGTGTGTGTGTGTGCGTGTGAGTGTGTGTGTGTGTGTGTGTGTGTGTGTGTGTGTGTGTGTGTGTGTGTGTGTGTGTGTGTGTGTGTGTGTGTGTGTGTGTGTGTGTGTGTGTGTGTGTGTGTGTGTGTGTGTGTGTGTGTGTGTGTGTGTGTGTGTGCGCGCGTATGTGTGTGTGTGTGTGTGTGTGTGTGTGTGTGTGTGTATTTTTTAGAATAACTAGAGATGAAACAGGACTTTAGAGTAGTGTTTCTAATTAGCCAAGGATATGAAGTGCTTTCAGTGTGGAAAAGGGTGAAAAATCTATTATTGATGAGAGTATATATCTATATTTGCATGTGATGTGTGTGGCATATATAGATTGTGGCATCTTGAGAAATTTTAGCTTAGTGGAAACACACATGCAAACTGTATTCTTAGCCATTTTTTGAACATCTTGAAATCTTTCCGATTACATTTCAACAAATAAAACACTTCACAAGTATTCTTGTTAAGCAAGTTGCCTCTTTTATTGAATAACATCTTGGGTGCAAATGAAGACATAGAAATAAACTCATTTCAGAAGTACCAAACCATGTTAATTAATTCAGTTTATAGCAATAAGAACTTCCAGACATAGAAGACCAAGCAAAGTCAATACATTTCAGTCTGTTCACTAGTTTAGAATAACCTTGACTGTTTGAAAGGCAATTGAAACAATACTTGTGCCTTCCTTTTCAAGAAATGTAGATTATGTCTACAAGTTTATTTTCCTATGTTTTGGGTTTTCTTTCACTTTTTGGAGATTTCATCTGGTTTGGAATCTCCTATGAACTCCTCTGAGTCTGTTTCAGCTTCCAGCTGATTCTTTCTGGTTAGGCCCTGAGACATCAGTGCATCCTTTGGCCTTAGTCAATTCCCCCTTTCTAATAAGAGATCCGCCCAATTTTCTTTTCAGTTCCCTGTTGAATATTTATCCTCTCTTTTATTTTTTCTCTATTGCTCTGTAAAGTTTCTCTTTTGAAGGAGACCCCCTTATTAACCATTCTGGAAGAGCAAGAGTTCCCTTGAGATGTGAATCCCTAATATTGCAGTTTCCTCTGCACTGTTTAATAACATAAGTTCCTCCTTTAGAGTTTATGGCATCACGTAACACATGACTATATACAGCCACACACACACACACACACACACACATATATATATATATATATATATATATATATATATATATATATATATATATATATATATATATATATATATATATATATGTAGATAGATTTATATGAGCAACAAACATTACTAGGAACTTTCCTAAGTTATTTTTCTGGATGTTTCACAACTTAGTTCAGTGTCAATAGTACATTTGTTTTTGTAGTGGCTTACCCCCCTTTCCAATTTCTTTCCTTCAAATATCCTCAAATCTTCATTTATATTTTGTAGTTTTAATTAAATGCATTTTTCGGCTATAAGCTGAACGATGACCAGTTCACTTTACATTAATTTTCACAGCTACATTTTCTGTTACTTAGTTTATAATTTTACTGGTATTGTGGCATCTTTATGTTACTTTTCCCCTTCTTTTACCACAGAAGCGCAGAGAAAAATTATGCACTGATATTGCATTAAATTCAAAATCTTCTGCATCAAGCTGTTCTGTTGTACTTCTAGGTGATCTGGATAAGGTATGACATTGCAACTGGTCTCCCATCAAAACCCTTTCATTAGACAAAGCAGTTGATTATTTCAACTCCACATTTCTAAATATCCTCAACCAACTAGCCCCTCTTAAAAACTATCAGGATATGTAGCAACCCCATCCCTTAGATCCAGGGATAAAGCCTGGAAAACCTGGTGCCACAACAGATCACCCGCAGCTAGACAAACCTTTCACAAGCTCCGAAACAAAGCAAAAAAGCAGGTTAAGCTCAATAAACAAAATTACTGTATCACTCAAAAAAGCAAATACAGTACCAAACCACAAAAATTCTGGGCAACAATAAATAACATCCTATAGCCCGGAAGAAGCACCACTCCCGCACCCAATATAACAGGTACAGACCTGGACATAGCCTCCAGCTTTAATAACTATTTCACCTCCTCAATACTCAAACTCTTAAACAACATCACTTCCTGCAACACCCCACCATCACCTCAGGCCCAAATCAATACCATGCCTTTCACACTTAAGTCTGTTCCTACCTCTACTATCCAAAAACTCCTAGCCAAACTCAAACCAACCACCCTTGCAGCCAATAGCCTTCCTACTGAATACCTCCAAATTACATCCACAACTATAGCCTATCCCATTTCACTTCTAATAAATAAATCCATCATTGAATACACTGTTCCAGTCCTGTGGAAAACCTCATATATCATACCACTCCACAGAGGTGGCCCCTCCCTAGACCTTTCCAACTATCGACCGATTGCAATTCTCTCACCCCTCTCTAAGATCCTAGAAAGATGTATTCATCACCAGTTCCTCTCCTATCTCCTCACCAACAACCTTCTCTCCTCAGCCCAACATGGATTTCACCCATCCCACAGCACCAGCACTGCCCTACTCAAATGACCAATACTATAACCTCCCACAGGAATCTAGGTAAATTTGTCTCAGCTACTTTCCTAGATTTATCCAAGGCATTCAACACAGTCTCACATAATAAACTACTGTCTTGTCCCTCTGACCTCAACCTTAACCACCCCACCCACCTCTGGTTTAAAAGCTATTTAGATAACCGCCAACAATCTATCAAATAGCATAACTCTCTATCCGCCCCACTCCCAACCTCCTTAGGCGTGCCGCAAGGATCAATCCTAGGACCTCTACTTTTTAATATCTTCACAAACCAACTCCACTTAGCTACCTCTAAAGCCGACATAGTCCAGTATGCTGATGACACAACTCTCATATGCTCTGCACCCAACATCCAACTTAATTATGCTAATATGTCATGTGACTGCTAAATGATTATGTAATGATGGATTTATTTTGGAATAATTGTCTGATGAAGCGACCTTGTTGTTGTGAAAGCGCTTACCTTGTCTTATCATTTTCTGTATATTAAACAACGTTTCTAGCCCTGTAGGCTCAGTGCATTTCTTTACTTATTTGGTCTCATATACTCTGTACCCAACATCCAACTTCTCCAACAAAAAGCTCAAGATGCCTTCTCCGAAATACAAAACTGGCTTAACACCTCACAACCCATACTAAATCCCAAGAAAACGCAACTAATGTTATTCCACTCTACTAAAATGGGCAACCTTACCTTCTCCATACTCTCCACCAGCAAAACCCAACTCACCCCTGTCACTGACACTAAACTCCTAGGAGTTACCATTGACCAGCAACTCAAATTCACAAAGCACATATCAACAACCATCACTAAAGCCCACAAAAAGCTAGGTTCCCTCTATCGCTGTAAAAGTTATCTAACCACCGAATCTCTAATTGCAATAGCCAGGACCCACCTCCTATCTACTCTACTTTATGCAGCCCCAATTCTAACTAATCTTTACAAAACTAACCTTAATAAACTTTCCATCTGTTACAACAAAATTGCTAGATTCGCTACCGAGGCCAAATCATGATCCCATCTCTGCCTTTCCCTACAAGCCTTGCACTGGCTTGAATTTCCGAACCTATTAAGGTACCATCAACTCAGCCTAGCTCATCTAATTCTGTACTATCCCGAGGAACACTCTGACCTGACTGGCATTTTGAATTTCTACAATTCAAATAGACAACTTTGGTCCTCCAATAAAGCCTTAATCAAAACAATCACATGCAAAAACAATTCCGGGAATCACTATCTGCCCATGAAATGGCAAAAATATGGAACAACCTTCCCCCTGACCTCAAACTACAAAACACCACACCCTCCTTCAAAAGCCTGCTTAAAACATACCTCTTCACCAACCATCTATGCACCTGTAATTTACCCCTGAAGCCTTATCCACTTAATATTTCTACACCCCATCTGTCTGGGACAACACAAACAACCCCATCTAACTATACCTATCCATGTGTGAGCAATAACCTATATATGAGTGTATGTACGTGAGTGCGTGTATGTACGTGAGTGTGTGTGTGTGTGTGTGTGTGTGTGTGTGTGTGTGTGTGTGTGTGTGTGTGTATCTATGTATCTATTATATGTATGTATGTATATATATATATATATATATATATATATATATATAGATATAGTGTGTGTGTGTGTGTGTGTATGTATGTATATGTGTTTATGTATGTGTATACATATTGTGTGTATACTCTTGCATGTATATTTGCTTGAATGTATATATGGAAAACTTAAACATTTATATACTCTTATTCAGTTGTGAAATATCTTGCAATGCTCTACCAGGTTCTTATCTACTCTCATTGTATATTCTGTACACTTGTATTTTCAACCAAAAGAGGGAATATCCTCTTATTGTATACTAACAGCTGTAAAGTCTACAACTGTATGCTACTACTCTGTAAATTTTTCTTCTCTCTGTAAACTTATAGAGTTTTTTTGCCCCAGGACTCCGCTAAAAATGGACACATGTTATCCAGTCGAACTATCCTGGCAAACAAATTTTAAATAATAAACAATAAATAAAATATCAGCCAGATAGAGCAATTTATCTTTGGTGTAGACCATTTTGAAATTGTACTTTTGTAATTTGAGCATCATTCTTTGTAATCTCGCTGGGGCAGAATACATAGGCTTCTTTATAATGATAACTACAGGTTGATGATCAGTTTCTGTCTGGATAACTCAACCATAAATATAATTGTGAAACTTGCAAAACTATCACCGAAAGTTCTTTCTCAATTTGAGCATAATGCATCTCAGTTTGAGTAAGTGTCCTAGATGCATAGGCTACTGATCTGCCCATTTGAAGTATAACTGCACCAAAACCAAAATTTGAAGCATCACAGGAAAGAATAACTGGTTTATTCACATCATTGTATCTTCATGTAGGTGGGGTGGCAATTTTCTGCTTAAGGTCATCAAACACCTTCTGATGATGTTCCAACTATATTTTTGAGCATTACCTCTTTCAAAGGTGCTGTCAACTCACTGAGGTCTGGTATAAATTTGCCTAAATAGTTGACCATGCCCAGAAAATTCTGTAAACCTTGCACATTATCTGGTGCTGACATCTCTAAAATAGCTGTTTGTTTGGCTGGGGCAGATCTTAAGCCTGTACTTGTAAACAAATGACCTACATACATAACTTCTGGAAGTCTGAATTTGCACTTCAGAGGATTGAGCTTCAAGTTTACCTCACATACTCTGTCTAGAACTTTCTTCAGGTTTTTGTCATGCTCTGCTCCGCCATTGCCTCCAACTAATAGATTGTCTACTATTATGACACAAGGATAACCTGAAAAATTGTTCCATTGCATGCTTAAAGACTTCACTTCCAGAATTTATTCCAAATGGCATCCTTAGGAATCTGTATCTGCCAAATGGAGTACCAAAAGTAGTTAGAAAAGAGGACTTGCAATCAAGCATCACTTGCCAAAATGGACTCTCTACATCTAAAACAGAAAATACAGTGGCATTCGGTGTTAGAGCTGCAACTTCTTCAACTGTGCTCATTGGATGATATGGCCTTTTTAATGCTTTGCTCAAATCTCAAGGATCAATGCATATTCTGATGTTATCTGAGCCTTTCTTATGAGTGGCTACCATGGACAACACCCATTCAGTTTTGTTATGTGACTGGACAAATCACACCTTGCTGCACCATCTTATCCATCTGAGCTTTAACTTTATTCTGCATTGCTATTTGAACTCTTCTTGCTGGTCTGACTACTGGAGTGATCGTGGCATCTAACGTCATAGAATACACAAGTGGAAGTTTGCCCAATTTGTCATCAAAAACATCAGCATACTCTTGGAAAATGGCTTTGGAAAAATTTGAGCTTGGAACTACACTCACATGATGAACTTCTTTAGCAAAAGAAAGCAGATTCATTCTCAAACTATCTTTGAGACCTAGTAAAGATTGCACTGGTCATCGGACTACATAGAATAATAAATTTTAACACCTCTCAGCCAAATAACATGAAAGCATTACTGAACCTTTGCTTTGAATTTCTTTACCTCCATACTCAATAATTCTCACACTGTTGGTTACTTTGAGTTATTCATTAGTTCTCACATGCAAATGTGTCTGCTGATATAACATTACACCTTGGCCCAGTGTCTACTTTGAGCTCTGTGGATTTTCCATTCATCTGAACCATACAAAACACTTCACTCCTTGTTAATAAGTTTACTGCATCAACTCTTTCTCCAAGTACTGATATACCATCCACATAAAAAGCTGACTGTTTCAGCTCTACTTGATCAAATTGCTTTTTTGTGTGACCTTTCTTTACAACTGAGTGAGGCCTATTTGATTTACAAAATTTTTGGAAATGGTTCAATTTTTTACACTTGTGGCATTGCTGACCATATGATAAACAGTTATCTCTTTTAAACTTATGCTTTGCACCACAATTGCGACAGTTAACAGTAAAGCTAGACTTAGGTTTTGCTGACTCACATTTGTGTTGCACTGAGCTGGTGGTGGAGCTTGCACTTTTTCTGGAACTTTCTGGAAAGCTTCATACCTTCTTTGTAAACCCTGTGTCTGCCCCTTGCTTAGGCCTGTTTCTGTTTGCCACACGTTGCATACTATCTATGTTTGCTCTGGAGCTCACTGAAACCATGCTTTTGTCACATGCAGCATATTCGTAAGTCTTTCTGTCACCTCATGGATCTGAAAAAACTCTGTTGCTTTGCTTAATGTCAAATCACTGTCACAGAGTAAAATCTTTCTCACTGCAGCACTATTAACACCACACACATCTGTCCTTTATCAGCTCCTTTCAAGTCACCAAACCGACATGCTTTATCTCTGTTTCTCAAGTCAGTTATATAATCTGCAAATGTTTTCCCTGGTTTCTGATTTCTTGTGTAAAACAAAGGCCTCTCTAGTGTAATGTTCATCTCGGGGTTACATATTTCTCTGAACATACGTTTCAAACACTTGGGGTCTTCACTTGATTCAGCTTGCACAACAATATGGCAGTCTGCACTTTCACCTTCATATACTGCTGGTGCATATACAAATGAACGATCCCTTTCTATGGCCTCAGATCCTGCTAGATTTAGCAAAATGAATGCCTTGGCTTGTGGCTCTTTATCTGCATAAGCTGTTTGTATGAAAATATCATATTCTTGTTCAAATATTCTGCAGTTCTCTGCAATATTCTGATCAAACACAGGTGGTTAAGGTTTTTGAAATCCATCTGCCATATTAACACATACAACCGAAGGGTCTTGCGAATACACATGAATATACACACACGCGCGCATCGTGCGCACACACGCGCGTGCACACACACACACACACACACACACACACACACACACACGTGCATAAGTAATTGGTATAAACACAATTAGATCAATGCTTTTGTGCTCTGTACTTATACTTTCTTTCTTTAAGCTTATCAGAATTGTGCGAATGAACAACCACATAGTACTTTCAAATAACTGGACTTTGCGAAATAAACTTATTGCGTTTCTTGATGTTTTATTGCACTTTGTGAAATAGCTTTTCAGATTTCTCGATGCTTTACTTTACTTTGTGAAATAGCTTTTCAGATTTCTCAGCGCTCTACTGTACTTTGGAAAATAGCTTTTTAGATTTCTCAGTGCTTTACTGTGCTTTGCGAAATAGCTTTTCAAATTTCCTGATGCTTTACTGTGCTTTACGAAATTGCTTTTTCGGGTTGTCAGTGCTTTACAAAACTTTACAGAATAGCTTTATGAAATCTTTGATTGGTAAAGGCAGAAATGATAAAATCATTTATCATCACTCACTATGCTTGTGGAATTGGTAAAGGCAGAAATGCTAAAGTCATTTACTTTCAAAATTGGTAAAGGCAGAAATGCTAAAGTAATCGCTTGGGACTTTATTGATAAAGGCAGGAATGCTACAGTCATACACCATCACTTGTCAAACTCATCACTTTAAGAAACATTTGAGAACTTTACGATGCAACTGAGCAATTCACGAGCACTGTAATACTCTTGTAGTCTTTGTAAGAAACACCTTTTATCAATGCAAGAAACATATCAAGCAACTGCAATGAGAATAAATCGAACTTCTGTTACTGAAATTCAATATCTTTTGAAGTATTTGCACTTCGCAAATGACTACATACAAGACACTGAAATGTCCCCAAAATGGCAGTACCTTACAAAGCAACTCATTACAATACAAGAAGCACTCTGTAATGGCAGCACTTTGCGAATAGACACACCCAGCACAATAACTTTTCTTCAAATAACCATGCTTTGACTGGATTACATGAAATAGTTGCACTCTGCACACAATTAACTCTCTGAAATACATGCACAGCAATAAACACAGACTGTAAGCACTTTTCCATACTCTGAGAAACTTCAAATAACTTTATTTATGCCCTTGATGCAATACGAACTCGTAGTTATGCCCAAACACAAGTAGTCAACTTGCTTTAATTTTGCTTACTGCGCCCTTTTCTTATTACATTCTTTCTGCTCGTTTAATTTATGCCCAAATGTACTTTCCTTGTGCTTCTTTTACTCTAAACCTGCCCAATTCTGCCTTAAACATACTCAGCACAGAAGAACACCTCAACAGAAAGGAATTAATCTGGATTTTGATGTGTGATGCTCTTACTCCACCTGGGTGTAATGACTGTTGCTCCATTACCCCAATCCTAAAATTTAAAAGCGTGGAGGGGTAATTCATTAGTCATAATTTGTTGTATATACATTGTTGTAACGTTTGCCACAGTTTTTTTCACTCATGTACACTGGTTCAAACTGTCATTGCATTTTTAAGTTTTTAATTAATTAATTAGTTTTTTAAGCATTATTTGTATTGGTAGGTTTTAACCACATGACTACAGGATGTTCGTTTATATTGTGTGGTTTATGTGATTACTGCAGTTCTGATGAGGTCTTGATGTAAGACGAAAGCACTTGACTGCTGTTTTTGCTCAATAAATCTTTGGTGGTTGCTACTAGCTGTGTGGTTTACTGGACTTGTGTGCTCCCTGGACCTCCATCAGTTTTTTCTTGTTTGGTTCCTGGTTTCTCTTGTTGGATTTGTTTATGGCCACTTGAGGAGGATCTGGGTCAGCCAACTTGGATCTGGTTTTCCAAATTCGTGCTGGTATAGGTAACCTCAATGCTCTTCTGGACAAAATCAACCTACAACTGCAAAGTAACAGTACTTCTCCAACAAATGTTAATTCTCAATTGGAGTAATGTTCTGGTTACTTTTTCTCTTGGTCTAACCAACTTGATGTGGTTGCCAGTCAAGGAATTCTAACCACCGGGAGCTTTTTGACTTTGATACATGGAAAGCTGACATCTTTAAATTTTCTCTGTCAAGCTCCAGTCAGGCCAACACCAACCATTACATTGTAGGTGAGCGTTCTTTTGTTGACCAGTTACAGTTATTTCAGGAGAAACTACAGGCTTATAAAAAACTTCAATTGGACAATGAATATTTGCAGAAGAACATAAAGAGAGGCTTAATTTCTAAAGAGGTACATTTGTGGCATTTCCCTAATGGAGTAGAAACTGACTCTGACTTTCACAAAGCTTTAAATAATATTTTCAACAAAGCAGGCATGGACATAATTCATTTAATCATACATGAAAATTAAGTCAAATTAGACAAGTTATCTTGTGAGCTGGACATTATTAACTAACTACTGATGGTTTATTTGATCACTATTATATGAACTACTATAACCTGTTCAAAAAGATTGATGAAACTTGTGCTGTAATAAAAACCAGGAAAGTTAGAAAACTGCAGAGAGATACTGAAGCTTATGCCAAAGGTAAGGCATATCCCCTGCCCCCAATGCTTTTGAACCTGGGCAGCCAATAGCAGTACTAGAATCAGATGATGGACAGTGGGAGGGCTTAAATTCACACAATTCTGATGACCCGGGCTTCCAGGAAGGAGCTGGAAACAGTGAACAACTGCCAAGATGTTCTGAGAGATTCTACCAAAAGGAAGAAATAAAAGAGCAAGAATCTAGTACTTTTTCTGCTAAAGAACACAGCAAAAATTGGAATATAGACAATAATCCTAACTTTGAGTGTTTGGGAGCCAGGCCTAAGGCTTCTCATTCCAGATCATTCAACAGTGGCTCAAACAACTTTAAGGCTGGGTAACCAGTGGCAAAGAAATGCTCAGGGAAGAAAAACCACGAGGAAGAAATGTTATTAAAGGATGAGGTAAGTACTACGGGGGATTATTTACCCATTTCAATCGACAGAACAATGGGATTTGAGACTGTACAAGTTTGTAATGATATTAATGCACTGCATAGTTCATGCTCAGAATTTTTTCTGGGACAAGTGGACATTGTCGTTAATACAACAGATTTAGATAGCTCAAGTTTGTTTGGACAATTTGATGCTTTGCCTGATAGACAAGCTCGGGCCTCTCTGAAGTTAACTATGTAGGTCATTTGAATAATATGCCTGTAGTTACTTTGGAGACTCACTGTGTTTGTTGTGAAAGCCAGTCTGTAAATTTTGTGTTGACTGTACACCAGCATGTGGATACAACTCATCCTTGAGTCATGAGTTCAGCTCTGGCAACTTTTCAGATAGTTTTTTGAGTTAATTTCACCTACCTTTAATGGTGCAAATATTGATAATAATTGTTATGCTTTGTCTGAATTAGTATTCATGGAGGTAAACTGTTATTCTAAAAGTGTATTAGTTCTGGTTTAAGCACTTGGGTTTCAGGCCAGTTATTTTACATTAAGAAGGTTCGTGGTCTGCACTCTTGTGGGAGGAGAGGCTGGACTCTGCCCTTCTGAGCTGGGAATTTCTGGTTAAAGGCTTATAGTGCCTGCATATTTGAACTGTTTCTTACTGAAATTGGTACACCTTCTTTGCTGTAGCATAGACTAGATCCAGGCCTGCTGAATCTAGCTTTGTTTGTATGCTTGTTGTTTGTTTGCTTGTTATTTCCCTGAAACACTAATTCCACCTAAAACGTGGCTTTTCAGTGCTTCTGTGGATCCCTAGTGATATCTGCATTGCTTACTGTACTTATTTCCTTGTATCACTTGAAAGAAAGTTACTGTTTGTCGTTTTTGCATTTAAGTTACCTGTAACACATTACATTTAAGTTACCTGGCACTTGCTCACTAAAGCAATTATATAAGTCAGCACTAAAAATTAAAAGCACTACACCCTCACAAACTCCCCTTGAGTACCTTGTTCCCCATTGGCCCTTTTTTTCAATTATAAAGGAATTCCCAATACTATTCTAGCATGTCCAAAGGTCAGTCGTCAATCTCCTCTCCTGTCCAGCTGGTGAATCTGGGAATCTTGAGGCAATGTTACAACTGCCTCATGTACACAGACAACCCTCTCCTCCTCCCAACAAATTCCAACACATGTGAGAGATGCAACCATATAGCCAAACTGGAGGCTAAGCTCTCTCAACTCAGTACTGGCGTAACCAGTCAGGAGGAGAAGGAAACCACACTCACTACAATTCCAGTCTCACATAGACCTAACACGACAGCAAACCAAACACATAAACACACAAAAACATACTCGGAGGCTCTAAATAAAAATCTGCCTAAGCAGCACAGACCTCCAAAGCAGACACCCAAGCAACCGCTACCCCAAAACAAAACATGTGCAACACATAGCTCACAAAGCCAGTGTGCCAAATAGTCACAGCCCTTAAGGCTAAACAACACACCTGATACACTTGTAATAGGTGACTCTATCGTCAGGCACACTGACATCCCGCTCACCAGGCTGAACAAGGAGAAGGTCACGGTGAGCTGCCTGTCGGGCGCTAGGATCTGCCACATAACACAAGCACTCAGGTCACTCCAAGGCAAGTACAAATATGACTCAGTCATTGTCCATGCTGGTGTGAATGACCTGAGACATAGAGGAGCTCTCTAAGCATGTAGCCCAGGCCGGTATGACCCTGACATTGAGTAGCATCTTACCCTCACCAAGAATGATGCCACAGTATGAAGACAAGATGATCAATTTCAAAGGGTCATTCAAAGGGGATCCAATGTCTGTCAGCCTGGGATGACATGCTCGACAAGCCACGATGCTTCGCTAGGGACAGCTTGCACCTATCACCCCTGGGCTTTCGGATATTGGCAAAGGCTCTTGCTACCCCAATAGTGCCTTTTTTAGGCAAGGCTCAAAAGACAAACCCACCTCCATAGGTATCACAAGGGATAAGAAACTAAGAGTAATGCTACTCAATGCCAGAAGTCTAAACCTCAAGACGCATGCACTCGAAACTCTCCTTAGCATGGAGAACATCGATATCTGTGCAGTAACAGAAACCTGGTTCAAGGCAACCGAGAGCACCCCAGCACTACCAGGTTATACCTCATACCATGCTTTTTGGCCCCAAAACTTGGACCGAACCACAAAAGGAGGGGGAGTATCAATATTCGTCAAAGATACCCACACCTCCAGGTTGGTGGCATAACACGAAGCATCAGAGACTATCCATCTGCAACTAACAGTGGGTAAAACTGCCTTCCAGTTATAGCCTGCTACAGACCACCCTCCCAAACCCAGGAACCCCACTCAGCCTTCCTGAGAACACTGGAAAATATGAAGGTCTCTCCAAACACCATTATATTGGGCGACTTCAACTACCCAAACATAGACTGGGAGCATTACTCTAGCTCCAACACCCTAGCCCAAAAGTTCCTAGAATTTATAAACTCAAATGCTATGGAACAACTTGTTACCACTCCCACAAGAGGAGAAAACATACCGGACCTGATCATCACCAACATAGGGACTCTATGCTCCACACCAGAAGTGTATCCCTCACTGGTAAGATCAGACCATAAACTAATCTCACTGGATATTCACATCCCGACCCCACCCCCTGCCCAGAAAACCACAGTGAAAAACTTCTCTAAAGCAAATTTCACACTCCTCAAAACCGAGGTGGAATCCTTCTAAGCCCCCGGGCCTGTGGAAAATATGGCCCAGACCGCAGAATCCTTTATAAACACATTCTATGAACACCTTCAGGAATGCATGGATCATGCAATCCCAAATAAAACCAAGACCCAATCCTCCAAAGGCAGATGTCCTGTCTGGTGGACCCCAGCCATAAACAAACTATACAATAGAAGGAGGAAGCTACTACATGATACAGCAAAATCCCAAAAAGGGAAGGCATCTCTGATCAGTATTAGCAAAAAACTACGGGCACTCATAAAATCGTCTAAGGCCAGCTTCGAGAGAAAAATTGCACAGGACACTAAGGATAATCACGAGGCTTTCTTTAGTTATGTTAGGAACCTGGGTGGGAATTCCCAGATATGCTCAGAATTAGTCCAAAATAACAAAAAATACACCAAAACCACAGACATTGCCAACATCCTAGCTGACAGGTTCAGCGTAAACTTCTCCCCCCCCCCACCAAAAGGGCAAATATCTATCCCAGCAGAGTGCTGCCCCCCTGACATCTCAGATGCTTAGGTAAGAGCCGCCCTCTCCATATCAAAAAACACAGCATCAATGGGACCAGACGGTGTCCCGGGCTGCGTCCTATATGAACTCCAAGAAGAGCTAAACCCAAACATAAAACTACTGTTCAATCTCAGCCTTACTACAGGATATGTACCCAAAGAGTGGCGTACAGCAACAGTGGTCCCTCTCCACAAAGGTGGTGCCTCAACGGATCCTGGAAACTATTGCCCCATAAGCCTGACTAGCTTGGTCTGCAAAGCTATGGAAAGGATCATCATGGACCTCATAAATAAAGATATTGGGGACCTACAGACACTGGATCCTACCCTGTTCGGCTTTGTTAAGAGCAGATCCTGCCTCTTAAACCAGGTCGATTTCTTTGAAACAGTCACCAAGGCCATTGACGAGGGGAAGGTGGTCCACACAGCCTACCTGGACCTCGCAAAAGCCTTCGATACAATACCCCATTCGGGCATTATAGATAAGCTCACCAGCTTAAATATAAACTCCTATGTCACTAGATGGGTTGCAAACTGGCTCAAGGACAGAACCCACATGGTTAGAATTGCTGGAGCCATGTCAGACTCCAAATCAGTTACAAGTGGCATCCCACAAGGCTCAGTCCTGGGACCTCTCTTGTTCGGTATATATTTCTCGGAGGTACAGGCCAACACGGAAGGACTGTGGCTGACCAAGTTCACAGATGACTGCAAACTGGACACCATAATCGACTCTCCAGCCGACACAAGCATCCTCCAAAAGGGCCTCATAGAAACAGACAACTGGTGCCAGAGCCATGGCCTCAAGCTAAATGCCAAAAGTGTATAGTCATCCCCTTTGGCAAAAACAAAGTGCCCACAAATTACCACATAGTTGGTAATCCATTAAGTACAGAAGAAGTAATTAGGGACCTAGGGACCCAAGTTGATAGCAATCTCTCATTTGACAACCACGTGGCCAAATTGGTTAGAAAAACATTTTATATAGCCCACGTAATCATGAAGGGATTCACATCTAGATCAGGGGAGGTCATCGTGCCTCTTTACTCATCCCTCATCAGGCCCATAATTGAGTACAATGCCCCTTTTGGGATGTACCTTACCAGACACCTGCAACAACTGGGAAGACCCCAAAAGTACCTCACCAAGAGGATCAAAGGGCTCAAACAGATGCCATATGCTGCCCGGTTAAAGAAACTCCAGCTCAACTCAGTGGCATACCGCCTGCTCAGAGGCGATCTGTGCCTGACGTATAAAGCCATGTCCAACCCGGAATTAATGGACATGCTGCACCTCAGAAAATCCAAATCCCATCGAGCTACGCGCTCAAGAGACTTGAACCTCAGCACTGAAATAAATAGGACATGCTGGAGGGACAGATTCATAACCCAGAGGCTCCCTTCACTCTGGAATAAAATCCCAGTCCAGGTTAGGCAGAGTCCCTCATTGACTCTCTTCAAGAGGAATCTTGATGAGTGGATGGGAGATCGTAGTTTTACCCCGGGTATCACTTCTGTGTCACTGTTAGACAGAGGCACAGTATACTAACCTCAAAAAAGGGCATAGCAAAATTAATTTAAAATGGGTGGCGAAAGCCAAACACACTCTGGCTAGGCTTATAAATGCCCTAGGGCAGATAGCCTAGTATGAACCTATGAACCTATAAACAAGTCAATTAATTTTGACAGTTCCATTTGTTCAACCACCACTGGTGGGGTTCACAACGTTATGGCAGCCTGTTCACTAGTAAATTTCCATTTGAGGGACATGATCAGTGGATTTGAAAATGGGAAATTTTTGACGAATTTACTTTGTGAATCTGAAGTTGATGCTAGTGAGTTTTGTGTTTTTAGTAGTCAGTTCTCCAGATATAGTGCAGTTGACACAGACTTTGGGATGAGTTTTGGAGCATTGCAAAAGTATGCTGAGAATAGGGGGGATCCAGGCATTAAGTTAGTTAGTGAAGCACAGCTAGATGACTGTCCTGAATCCTTGAATAATTCAGCTGCAAATATTGTTCACTTTGACACTGTTAATATGGTTGTTATCCAACCTGCTTCACAGGTATCCATGTCTATTGGGTCTAGTTCTAGTTTGTTTTCTTCATAGGTTCATAGGTAGGTACTAGGCTATCGGCCCAAGGGCCTATGTAAGCCTAGCCAACAAGGTTTCCTGGCTTACGCCACCCAAGAAAGTTATTTTCCTCTGCCACTGTCAAGCAGAGACAAAGAAGTGATCCCTGGGGTGTATTTCCTATTTCCTATCCACTCATCAAGATTTTTCTTGAAGAGTGCTAATGAAGAACTTCGCTTGACATAGACGGGTAGCCTGTTCCAGACTATGGGAAGTCTCTGGGACAGGAGTCTATCTCTCCAGCATGTCCTGTTTATTGTGGTGACAAGGTTTAGGTCCCTAGGGTGTGTAGCTTGGAGCGACTGGGATTTCTTTATGTGTAGCATGTCCAACAGCTCTGGGTTTGACATAGCTTTATATGTTAGGTAGAGATCACCTTGGAGTAGGCGATATGTTACGGAGTAAAGCAGGAGTTTTTTGAGGCAGTCAGTGTAGGGCATTTGTTTGAGGCCAATAATCCTCTTTGTGAGGTAGTTCTGTGGCCTTTCCAGCTGCTGCAGATGTCTTGT
This sequence comes from Protopterus annectens, assembly GCF_019279795.1. Lineage (NCBI taxonomy): Eukaryota > Metazoa > Chordata > Ceratodontiformes > Protopteridae > Protopterus > Protopterus annectens. Next base: position 1,598,252,015 of record NC_056743.1, on the reverse strand, counting down.
GAGGTACATTCCAAAAAGGGCATTGTACTCTATAATGGGTCTAATGAGTGTCGAGTAGAGGGGAACAATGACCTCTTTTTTCCTGGATGAGAACCCTTTTATGATGAGGTGTGCCACGTAGAAGGACTTCCTGAATACTGTGGCAATGTGACTATCAAAGGAGAGACAACTGTCCACCTGGGTCCCAAGGTCTCTTATCACACATTCGGTGTTAAGTAGATTGCTGCCTATGTGGTAGTTCATGGGTACAGAGTTTTTACCAAAGGGGATGACACTGCACTTTTTGGCATTGAGCTTGAGGCCATGGCTCTGACACCAGGCATCTGTCTCAGCGAGGCCCTTCTGTAGGATGTCCACATCATTTAGGGACTTGACTATGGCTCCTAGTTTGCAGTCATCTGTGAACTTCATTAGCCAGAGGCCTTCTTTGTTAGCCTGTACTTTAGAGAGGTAGATACCAAACAGGAGAGGTCCCAGAACGGAACCCTGTGGTACTCCACTTGTCACTGCTTTGAGGTCAGATTTGGAGTCTGCAACTTTTACAGTGTGGGTTCTGTCAGTGAGCCAGTTGGTAACCCATCTTGTGATGTAGAGATTTATACCTAGTTTAGTGAGTTTAGCTATAATTCCAGAATAGGGGGTTGGTGTCGAAAGGCTTGGCGAGGTCAAGATAGGCTGTGTGAACCACCTTACCCTCATCTATGGCTTTGGTGACTGCCTCAAAGAAGTCGATGAGGTTCAGGAGGCATGATCTGCCTTTCACAAACCTGAATCGATCAGGTTCAGGAGGCATGATCTGCCTTTCACAAACCCGAACTGGGTGGGATCCAGAGTTTGGAGGTTACCAATGTCTTTGTTTATGAGTTCCATGATGATATGTTCCATGGCCTTGCAGACCAGGCTTGTCAGGTTAATAGGTCGATAGATCACTGGTGGCTCCCCCTTTGTGGAGTGGGATAACTGTTGCTGTGCACCATTTAGTGGGCACAAAGCCTGATGTGAGGCTATTATTGAACATGGTGCTTAAGTGGGGAGCCAGTTCATTCTGAAGTTCGTGTAAAACGCAGCCTGGGATGTTGTCCAGTCCCATGGATGCTGTGTTTTTGGCTTTAGAGAGTACAGCTTTTACCTGCATAGTTGTGATTACAGGGACTCTGCATTCTTCCTGTACAGATATGGACCCTTTAGGAGTGGGGGGGGGGGGTAAAGTTAGCACTGAACCTATCTGCCGGGATATTGGCAGTATCAGTTAGTTCTGTAATTTTCACTCCATTGTGCTGTAACTCAGAGCAGATCTGGGTGTTGCCATCGTGATTCTTGACATGGCTATAGAATGCTCTGCAGTTGTCCTTAGAATTAGTGGTGATTTTATTTTCATGGATTGCTTTGGAGGATCTTATAAGGGATCTCAGCTTCTTTCTGAGGCTGACCAGGGAGCTCCTCCACTCATGGGATTTTACTCTCTTTTGCAATAGTTTCTTCCTTCTGTTGTACAGTTTGTTTATGGCAGGGGGCCACCAGATTGGCTTCCTTTTTTTGGAGGACAGTGTCTTGGTTCTGTTTGGGATAGCACAATCCATGCACTCGTGTAAGTGCTTATAAAATGCATTTGTGTAGGATTCAGCAGTTGTAACTGTATTGTCCATCTGCATGGGTGTCATGAAGTTCACCACTTCTGTCTTAAGAAGCATGAAGTTGGTCTTGGAGAAATTTTTTACCGTGGTTTCCTTAATGGGGTGTGGGGGCGGGATGTGGATATCAAGGGTGATTAGCTTATGGTCGGATCGGACCAACAAGGAGTTCACTTCAGGTGTGGAACACCGGTCACTCATGTTGGTAATGACTAGGTCTGGGATATCGTTGTCCCAGGTGGGGATGTGGATAAGTTGATCCAGGTCATTGGCGTTTATGAATTCCAGAAAGCATTGAGCTAAGGAGCTGGTACATGAGTAGTTTTCCCAGTTAATTGTGGGGTAGTTGAAGTCACCCATTATTAGGGTGTTTTGGTTGAAGCCTAATATTCTCCATTACATTAAAAAAAGAGGAGTGGGAATCCTGGGGCATGGTGGGGGATCTGTAGCAAGCTACAAATTGGATTGCAGTTTTGCCCAGAGTTAGTTGCACTTGGATAACCTCGGATGCATTATGCTGCGCAACTAGCCTGGAGGTGTGGATATCCTTAATGAATATGGACACAACTCCGCCTTTGGTGTTTTGGTCCAGGTTACATGGCCAAAAAGTGTAATATATATATATATATATATATATATATATATATATATATATATATATATATATATATATATATATATATATGTATATATGTTATAGCCTGGTAGTGCAGGGGTGCTCTCTGGAGCCTTGAAACAGGTCTCAGTCACTGCACAGATATTGATGTTCTCCATTTTAAGGAGTGCCTCGAGTGAGTGCATTTTGAGATTTAGACTTCTAGCATTGAGTAGCATTACCCTCAGTTTTTGCTTGCCTGTTCCTGTTATGGTGGTGAATTTGTTATTTGAACCTTGCCTAAAAAAGGCACTATTGGGGCAGCAAGAGCCTTAGCCAGTATCCGGAATCCCAGGGGTGACAGGTGCAGGCCATCTGTGGCAAAGCATTGTGGTCTGTCGACCATGTCATCCCAAGCAGACAGATACTGGATCCCCTTAGAATGACACCAGAAGCTTAGCCAATTGTTGAAGTCAATCATTTTGTCCTTGTACTGCGGTATCATTCTGGGTGATGGTAGAATGCTTCTCAGGGCTAGGGTCATACCTGCCTGGACTACAAGAACAGAGAGCTCTTCAATGTCTCTTTTCATGTAGTCCAGGGAGGTACGTCTCAAGTCATTCACACAAACATGGACAATGACAGAGTCATATTTGTACTTGTTGTGGAGTGACCTGAGTGCATGGGTTATGTGTCGGATCCTGGCACCCGACAGGCAGCTGACAGTAACTCTCCTTGTTTAGCCTAGTGAGTGGGACATCAGTGTGCCTGACTATAGAGTCACCGTTGACTAGTGTGACAGGTAAGTTGTTTTGCCTTATTGGCTGTGGTTGAGTGGCACACTGAGTCTGTGGGCTATGTGTCATTTGGGTTGTGTTGGGGGATGGAGGTTGCTTCTGTTTCTGCTTTGGAGGTCTCTGTTGCTTAGACAGATTATTGAGAGCCTCCGCAAATGTTTTTGTGTTACTATGTATGGATTTTGGTGGTGTAGATTTAGTGAGGCTATGTAATGAGTGTGGTGTGGTGCAAATGTTTACCTTCTCCTCATGACTGTCAAGTTCAGTCTTGGTTGGAGAGAGCTTTACCTCCTGTTTGGCTAGGTAAGTGCATCTCTCACAGGTTGTAGTGTTGGGTGGTAGAAGGAGAGGGTTGTCTGTGTACATGAGGCAATTTCTACATTGCCTCAAGATGCCCAGATTCATCAGATAGACAGGAGAGAACACTGGGAGCTGACCCTTGGACATGCCTGAATAAAAAACTATTTTCCTCTAGATAAGTGAGGAAAGTGAGTACAAGAGCTGCTTTTCTCTAAGCAAGTAAGAAAAGTAAGTACAATAACTGTTTTCCTCTAGGTAATGAGGAAGGTTGAGTGCTATAGTAATTAGTAGTTTATTTAGTGCTTACAAGTTCTGGACAAGTGCTGAGCATGAATAAGCAAATTTAAGTGCTAAAACTAAGAATCTGTATCTGCACTAGATGAGTTACAGGACAGAAACAAGTGCAAATGCAGGCTTTCAAATCAGAAAGTTGAGAGAGGTGGAAGAGATTGCCCAAATGGCCAATAACTACAATTTCTGGGCCAGAACAACTACTTATGTGGTAGACAGGTTACCTAGTGCTTACCACTCCCACAGATAAGCTAGAAGGCTTCCCTCCAACACAGAAAGGCTTGGGGGTGCTCAGAAGCTTACATACAGTCCTGGATACAGCAAATCTGTATCTGGAACACTACTTACAGGAAAGGTAGGAAACAGGCTTACAGTTTTTTTTTTTTTTTTTTACAGAAAAGTAGCAAAAACAGTAGTAAAAACAATTCACATGCAGTGATGAATTTTCTGATGTTGAAAATATGGTTACCACTAATAATTTTGGGGAGATACCTGTTTGTATTCAAAATACGGATAATGATTTTTCTGTGTATAACTTTTCAAGTTTCAATATTACAACTGAACATGCCAATGTGTTAAGCAAAGGGTTGAATTTCGTGCCGGCTAAGGAGTCCATATTTGGCTGAGATTTTAATCGATTTAAAATTTTCTACACATAAGCTTAATTTGGCCCTCTGGTTCAAAACTGACTCCCTGTACCCTGGCACAAACCCCAACAAACCTCTCAAAAAATCTAGTTCATTCAACCCACCCTTAAATAGCTGGTTATCTCTCTTTGAGAAAATGTGTGAATTAGAAATTCGGAAATTCTTTTCTAAAAATAACAGCTACAGACTACAACTTATCCAATGAGGATGCATTGTTGTTCAAAGAATTATGTAGCAACAAGAGTATCAGGATAAGGAAACTGGACAAGGGTGGAGTAATAGTTGTGATGGACGTCCGTGATTATAATAATCGTATGCATGAGTTTCTTTTTACCGAGACTTTTGTCCAAATATCTAAAAATGAGCTCAATATTGCCTATTCAAAAATTTATATCTGTCTTTATGACATGGTTATGCAGGGGCAAGTTAACAGTGACATGTATGATTATTTACTCAACCAGCATCCAGTGGTAGCGAGCATCTTTGGGAAACCCAAAATCCATAAAGATCTCCAAAATCCACCTTTGAAATCCAATGTGGATGCGGGTAGAATCAAGATTTTCTTCATTGCCAAATATGTGGACAGCCTGTTAAAACCATCAGTCACTGAAGTCCCACATATTTGTAAGGATTCTTGGGATTTTTTGACCAGGCTAGCAAAGCTCAGGTTCTTGGGTGATTGTATTTTGGTCACAATAGATGTCCAAAATTTATATTCTGTCATTCCCCATAAGGTAGGGTTGGAGTTGTTGGAAACTATTCTTTCTGACATAGGACTGTTGTTGATTAATGACATTAACATGGCTTGTACACTTATGGCTCTGGTTTTAACCAACAATCTTCTTTATTGTCAAAGCCAAATGTTCAAACAGGTGAGTGGGGTGGCCATGGGGGCTTCTTGTGCCCCAAGCTTTGCCAGCTTGGTCATGGCCTATTGGGAGAAGCATTATGTATTTAATAGTTCCTTTGCTGAATGTTGGTCATTCTATATTCATTTCCTGGATGATATTTTTATTGTCTGGGACGATTCTGCCACAAAACTGAGTGAATTTCTCAAGTATATCAATGGTAGTACAGCTTTCCTAAAGTTTACCCATACATTTGATCATGATTCAATGGCCTATTTGGATGAATTGGTAGCCAAGGATTATTTGAGAAATTGTTTTTGTTCCAACAGCTACCATAAAAAAACTTTTTCCAACTCTTACCTCCATTTCGATAGATGGCATTAACAATTTTAAAAGAGGGCTGTGGTCAAGTGGCACTTGGTCAGACTTGCTCGTATGATTTCTGATGATGCCACCTTCACTGTTGAAATAGACAAATTGATTGGCATGTTCAGTAAAAGAGGTTACCCCAATGAGTTATTGAACAGTATTGAGGAAGTCCAGGGTAAGAGGAGGAATGGTGTTTACAAACCATTACTACCTATTCCTGGTGGTCGAACTGATAACCATTTGGCTGGTAACAGCTTGTCCAAAGAAACACAACCATCAATTGTCCCTTTTGAACATTCACTAATAGTCACCTTTTCTGTTAACATCTATGATGCAGTGGACATAGTGCGTAATTTTTGGCCAATTGTGATGAATATCATGAAGGTAGTGAATTGTTTGGGGTCAAGCCAAAGGTTGTGTTCAGAAAGGGCAAATCTTTTAAGAACCTTTTAGAAATGAAACGTGACACGAGTTGTTCAAGTAGACCTAAGGACATGTACAAATGCAATTATTGCAATTATTGTCAGCATATTTTATTGTGTGACTCATTTTTCATCAGGAATAGGAAATTTAAGGTAAAAAAACACTTCAATTGTGTATCCAAGGGGGTGGTATATGGAGCTGTTTGTCAGTGTTGTAAGGCATTTTACATTGGAAAGACTAGTCGTAAGCTGAAAGAAAGAATTTATGAACACTTGAATGACATCAAGAAAGGGAAGAACACCAATGCCTTGTACAGGCATATTTCAGCTTTTCCTGACTACCACTTCAAATGTGTAGTGTTGGACAATATGGAATAGGATACAAGGGGTTTTAGCACAGAAGAACACCTCAACAGGAAGGAATTAATCTGGATTTTGATGTGTGATGCCTTTACTCCCCCTGGGCTTAATGACTGCTGTTCCATTACCCCAATCCTAAAATTGAAAAGTATGGAGGGGTAATTCATCAATCATAATTTGTTGTATATACATAGTTGTAACATGTTTGGGACTGTTTTTTTCACTCATATACACTGTTTCAAACTGTCATTACATTTTTAATTTTTTAATTAATTAATTAATTTTTAAGCATTATTTGTATTGGTCAGTTTTAACCACATGACTACAGTATGTTCCTTTATATTGTGTGGTTTATGAGATTACTACATGTCTGATGAAGTCTTGATGTAAGACGAAAGCGCTTGACTTCTGTTTTTGCTCAGTAAATCTTTGGTGGTTGCTACTAGCTGTGTGGTGTACTGGACTTGTGTGCTCCCTGGATCTCCATCAGTTTTCTCTTGTTTACATCACTATGGAGGCTTATTGACTATGGCTTAAGTAACTTGTATGCAAACTAACTACTGCAATCATACATGTTCACCCTCTGGCTGCTTCTAGAAAATGGCACTAGAGATTACGCGTGTCTGGAATTTATATGTGCACACACAGCCTTGCATGCTTCTTAAAGACGTAGCACACACATGTTACACTCTGATCTACACTTACCAAGATTATGGTCAAAAGGAACACTGAAGAAGCACAGACATAGCATTCAGTACAGGTGTGAGATTAATAGCATCCCCCATTAAGTATATTATCCTCACATATCACAGGTAAAAATTTGTGATCACCAATTCTTCCAGTGAAGTACTATGCTTGCTGTGTAAGGGGACCCTGTTCCAGAGATGGGGGTACATTGAGTTGGGTACCTGTCATGGATTTTTAAGAGGGGGTTGTCCATTTTAGTTTCCTTTACTTTACTTTAAACAAATGGATAAAAGATTACTTTCTTCATGTAATTTTATTTTTTTCCCTGTGGAAATATAAGAAATTCCTCTTCTGAAAAATGATATAAAGAGACTAGAAACCTCCCTGATACAAACTCCAAATTGCTTGCTGTTAAAGATATTGTTAACCACCAGCCAAGAAGATGTCCATTAATTTTGAAAGTGTCCTCTTCTGTCTTGGATTGTTAGGGCAGAAGAGTTACTCATTTGAAACAGTGCGGGCAAATAAAGTATGGTTTTGGGCTAAAGTTGTTGAGAAGAGTTCTACATCATTTTTGAAGTATTATTGTTCAATAAGAAAGAGAAAACTGGTAAAAGTCTTTCACATCTGGAAGGTCTAGACATGAATATATGAGTTCTTTGAGGAAGTGGTGGAAGTGAGGCATGAACTCGTCAAGTCAAAGGACTCATTGGTAGCAATAAATAGTACACTGAGTCAGTTAAAACATGTAAATAAGCAAATGGAAGGTAAAGTGAAACTATTGAAGGTGGGTTTGGAAATTATGGCAGGTAAATATGAAGATTTGGAGTGTAGAAGCTGTTTGTGTAGTTGGGCTTAAAAATGCAGAGAAAAAGCTGTAGCTAAAGCAACTGGTACAGTCCCTAGACTAGCATCTTCCTAATCAAAGGTTGAGAGCCAACCGAAAAAAAGGACTCTGAAGTGTAAAAAGATTACACAAGCTCCTTCCCACACTTAGTAACACACAAAGGTACTAAATTCATTAATTTATAGACATATAATGTCAGCCACAGCTTCTTAAATTAATCCCAGCAGTGCTCTAATGTCTGATTGGCAACTGATGATTGTAACTCCTAACAGCTTGCATCTGGGGAAGCAGTCCGCCTGCACAATTTGCCTTGCCATAGTGGTACTGTTTAGAAGTACAAGACCCTGTTTACTCTATGGAGCAATGGCTGCAAGAAACAACATCTGAAACACCCTGCCTGGACTGACAAGTAGACAGAGCCCACAGAGTTGAGGTGTTGACAAATCATAGTAACCCTAGACATTTTATTGTAAAACAGCACAGCTACAAATGCAAGAAGTGATTGATGTGACAATGAGTTTTGTGTGTAAAGGGTCTGTAATGGCATAAGAGAGAGTACAAATCTTGGAAGACTGCTCCTGCAAGATTACACTGAATGGCTAGGGTGGCCTTGGTCATGTAGAAAATGTGGAAAAAAAGGCTGCAGTGTGATTGTTGTGCCAGGCAATTTTGTGAGTAGTTTGAAAAGGACAAATGTGCTGAGGGTGTATCCTGGAGAATAGTCCTCACGTATGCTCTTTTGAGGTGATAATGATCTACTTCAATTTCACCTATTTCCTCCTTGTCTTGAGGTGCTAGAGCCCGAAGTAACTTATTGAATTGTTGTGCTTTCTCTCCAGTCAACTTCCAGGTCTTCAGCCTAGTCTGTTTTGATCTTAGAGCCTTTTCAGACACAGATTGCAGCTAATTGTGGCAACCAGTGGTCTATGCTGTGGGACAACTGTTTCATCAGGAATGACTTTACAATCATTGATTCTATCCTACTGCCCTTTCCTTACTAGGAGAAAATCTACCCGAGTTGCATTTTGGCCTCTCTTGTGCCTGATCTTGTGAATGTCTCTCTTGCTGAACCATGTGAACGCCACCATGTCTCCATTTGCCAGACAGAAGTCTAGCATGACCTACCCTTCTTTATTACTGTTGCCCCACCCATGGCACAAGGCAGTCCTCACATTCTGTTCTGTCTGTCTTGATGTTTGATTCCAGTCACCCATCATGTTGTCCTCCTCTGTCTAGTTGATCCTGCAACATGCATTCTTTTCTTCACTGTCATAACCCTGTTGTGCATCATAGCTTAAGGTTATGAAGAGTGCCTTAACCTTACACTGAAGTATGACTGCCATGAACCTGTCACTAATTCGATTATAGCCTTTACTGTCTTCTGAAGCCTCTCCCTCTCCACAATCCCCACACCATTTCAGGTCTGTCTTCTGCCTGAATAGTAAACTTTGGATCAGAAGCCAAGTGTTTTTGCTGCACTACCCTTCCATCTTGTCTCTGGGATGCATAGGATGTCCAGCCACCTCCTTACCATCATGTCATCCACTTTTAATTTGCATCCTGTCAGTCACCCCACATTAAGTGAAACTCCTTAGTTAATGGCTGGCAGGTTGAACGGTTTCATGTCCAACTTTCACTAAACAGAGCTCAGCTATCTCAGGTAGCCCAAGATGGGCAATTGGACACCAGCTGGTTATTACCTTATTGACCCAGGGCCGCTGGGTTTTATGGCACAACTGAAAATTATAATGAAATCATGGTACAGACAGGAGATTACATTTAAAATCCTGGGAAAATTTCCCAGATTTCATATCATGAAAATAGAATTTCATTTTTTTTTTAGACCTATTAATCATTGTCTGTGTTGATGGGTATATGAAGCTGGAGAAGAAAAGTCTTCTCAGTAGAGCTTTGACTCAGGAATAGGGTAAAGAAGACGGTTTGACCAAACAAAGGTAAGAAGCATATTTTTGAGCACTGGCTGAGATACCTTCTTGACCAAAGGGAAGGGGACATTTTGGTGTTATTACAATATATAAAGAATTGAAAATGGTATCGACTGTAACAATATATTTAATGATTAGATTTTATTGCATACAGTGATATGAACTGGGTCCTAGTAAAAGTGATATTCTTCAAATGATGGGACAGCAGTATTACAGAAGTATTCTGGAACAGAAACGCATTTTATATCCTTTTGCACTTAGACTAATGAACAAGAATAGACACTAATGGCTATTTCAAATCAATAGTACATTTTATTTAAACTTGTGTCATTTACAATTATTTGTATGCTACAAAATCTGAATTTATTACACACACATACACAAATATATATATATATATATATATATATATATATATATATATATATATATATATATATATATACACACTCATCATGGCCATTGTCACTGTAACTACATTTCTTGTATGTGGGGGAGGAGGGGAATGACCTTAATGATTTGGATTTCTATAATGTTAAGAATAATTTATGTGATTTGACTGGTACAAATATGTATGTGACCATAGGGGCTGGGTTTATCATTGTAGGTAGTGGCTGTTTAAATTTTTGATTTTGGATACAAAATGTATTTTGTTTTGTGAAATCAAGGGATAGTACGAATTACCAATTTAGGAGAAATATAAAGTGAAATACTAAGCTGTGTAAAGCATGCTTTTGAGATTTTCAGATTATATGATTCATCTCTAATAAACAAAATCTAAGGGCAGGTGTTTCAGTGCAAAACATTCCATTGAGAATATAGGTGTGGAAATGTAAAGGGAAAAACATAAGAGAATGGGGGATTAATGTGCACTGTGTGGGATGAAATGTGTTAAAATGCATAATGAGGTTTTCTGTTTCTTGCTAGAGGAATGTATGATGCAGAAAAGTACAAAAAGGCTCCAGTTTGCATAAGTTGTGCTGCTCACTTGTTAAGACAATGAAGATAAATGGGTATATATGAAAGATAGAAAGGGTGGGTGGTGCTATTTGTCTTTTTAGTTATATCTTTAGTGGAAGAAATAGGTGGTGACTAGTAGGATTCAGAGTATGTAATATTAAGAAAAGAGACCTAAATAAAGGGATCTCCCTAATGAATATTGAGGGTAAAATGACTAATGAAAAAGTGTAGGGACAAGTTGCTAAGTAGGGAAGGGTAACAGATGAAGAATTAAGAGGGTATGGACTGCTGTTTAGGACAGAGTAAATATGGTACCTGCTCGTTTCTGAAGGTGATGGTCTAAACCATTTTGAAATTTTTGTGGTAGGTGAGAAAGAGCTTTACAGAGAATGGGGAAACCAGGGGTGGCAATGAACAACTGGTTTGATGAGAGAGTCATTAAGAGATCTTCTCATTGGAATGGAGTACTATAAATTGTTGTGCACCCTACTGGAAATGTTATTTGACTGTGCTTTCTACTGGAAGGGCAATGATATGGTTAGAGGAAAAGGAAGTATTTGAAAAAGGGGTAGAGAGGGAAGGTAAGTTCTAGATTTGGGACTGGAGGGAGTACTAGGATAGCTGTTCCCAAATCATTGACTGGCATTATTTGGCACCTGCCTGAGTCAGGGAAAGCATACATAGTGGGTTTATTCCTAGCCAAGGTTCCAGTGGACCTAACATCAGAGGAGCAATAGGAAGATGCAGGAGAGTAGGGGTGAAGGGATATAAAGATACTTGTATCCAATGTGAAATAATAATGGGGAAGTTTCTTAGCATGGTTATATGAGTGTAAAAAAATCAGTGTTTTTGTTTCCTTCAAAATGTTTTATTTTAGTGTGTAACATTCAATAAGGCAGCAAGTATAAATGTTATAGCAGATCTTCAAATCAGCGTAACTAGAAATATGCATATAGGATAACTGTAAGCATGAATGGATTAACTTCATCTGAAAAAGTCTTGCATCAGACTTGACTGATCTGCTGTCCTGTACACCACATATTATATCCTTTCAGCCCAGTAATTTACCTCTATAGACTACATCCACATCCCTAACCTTGGTTCTCAGGATACATCTTGTTTTGTAGCCTCACAGGTACCTGGCCATTTCATTATCTCTTGATTCTTCCCTTGAGAAAAAGAACAGAACAAAAACTGTCTGCAACCTTTCCTTGAGAACTGTTATCTCATGCTTAGCCAGTAAGGTCAGCATTCAATAAAATATTCTTTCTCTCTGCTTTTCTAAAATGTATGCATAAATGAAACACAATGTCTATGCCTGTTTTATTCTTTAGCCTGTCTAATGTCTAATAACAACTTTACAATGGAAATCCCTGCTCTAACAATGAGTTCATAATTTCTGGTCATCAACAAATCCACAAAGACATAAAAGCAGTTTTAGGGAAGACATGTATTGTTAAGAATAGAATTGCAGGATGCTAAGATTATGCATAATGCAAAATCATGCAAAATCTAAAACATTTCTAACATGGCAGGCTTAAGCAAGTGACACAAGGTACTGGCTAGCTCATATGTTACTGTCTTGAAAATTCTTTCCAATCATAATTCATATTCTTAAACTGACAGCAGAGTAATAAAGTCATCATTCAGGACTACTAAAACTTGCTACAGTTTAGGTTTTTTTCTCATACACTGTCCTGTTTCTCATGGCTGCAGAATGTTTTCTTTACACAAACAATGCTGTATTCATACAGAACTTGTAATAAGAAAAGGACAAGCTGCAAATACATATTATTTATGTTTCTAACTACTACTTCTAGGCAAGCAATATCCTATAGTAATACTTTGTTTTATGACAAATCAGAACTATGAGTAATCCTGCCTTACAGAATGCAAACATCTCTTCTTATCTAGCTTACCTAGGAATAATTCTGAAATACAAAAATTCATTTTGACAGTTGTTCTGACACGTATGTTTTAATACTTCTTCCTCTAACTGTGGAGAAACAGAATAAAAGTAGCAATTCTTCAGAAAGTGAAACTAAAAAGAGAAGTCAGAAGATGTTATGTCCTAGTTGGGGCCCAGCTGTGTTAAGGGGGAAAGAGGGTAGGGGTGCTGATGAGGGGAAGGGTGAGCTAACAGCAGCAGAGCAGGGAAGAGGATGGGATTAGAAGGTAGGTGTTAGGTAGGTGGTTGAGCAAAAGGAGAGGAGAGGAGTGTTATGTACTATGGCAGATGGGATAAAAGTAATGGACATGGAGCTAATGGATCAAGAGAGAAGTGGTAGTGCTCTACTGAGAGTTAGGCTTTAAAAGAGAGGTGTATTGAACAGGGTTACCAAGGGTGAGACCCAGTAGATACATTTCTGAACAGAATTAATTTTGAAAAAAAATGATTTAAAAAAATCATAGTATGAGGTAATTCTTGTTCAACTTGACTCTTAATTTCTGAAGTGAGAAAGAGATACAAAATAAGGGACTTGCAAGAAGTACACTGTGTGTTAAGTCTGAAGAAAGTAGAAAAGAATTAAAATTATAATTGTGTTCTGTAGAAAAGTATGGGGGGTGTGGGAATATTGAGCATGAGGGGTTCTTATTTATATACAAGTACATTATGTGGTTAATACTTGAACAAATTAATATTACATGCTACCACTATATGAACCATAAATCATTTTGTCTTTTGTATTATTGCAGTATTATGACTTGCATAATAATAATGCTATCATTGTTTCTTTGCCAGCTTGAAATATTTCTACAATATCGGTTAGGATAATTTATGTGTATACATACATATATATATATATATATATATATATATATATATATAGATATACTGTATATTATGGATATTATGGCAATAATCTGATAGATGCACATATAATCATTGTTATAAAGCAGTAAATCCCGTAAAACTAATCATCTAGTGAAATGCTGCTTAAAACTCAGATCTGTAACACACAATAGCAGAGGTATTTTCCTGTCCTCGAAAAGGAATTTTTAAGGACAAGTGTAGAAATTCTTGTGGACCACTGACCATGGGAAAATTTTGGAAAACAATGTCCTACCTGTTGATCAATTCAGTGAATGCTAAAATCCTGGCTATGTATAGTCAAGGAATACCAGCAGCCAGCAAATGGATGTACGGAGAGATATCAGACACTGAGCTGGAGGACAAAGGATGTTGACTGTCAGAAACAGGTGTATATGATTAAGAAACTTTAAGGTGAGTTATAAGTAGGCAGAAGCAGCAATTATGTTTAGCAAAATAGGTCTAGGACTATTCACTGAAAGCACATTTCACTGAAACACATTTGACTGTACACAATTCACTGAAAGCTCAATTCACTGAAAACACAATTCACTGAAACGCATTTCACTGGGAGTTATATATGGCCTTTTCCCCACTGTAGTGCAACCCTGGAGTTAGTATATACAGTAAGGGGGGGGGGGGGCATATTGGAATTGGTGGATAGGAAAGAATCGAAGAGGCCTCTACATTCTGCGAACATTGCTGCGCTTGTTAAAAAAAAAAAAAAACTGCCTGTAGACATAACATAAATTACAAAAGGATGGATGTCTGCATGGAGCCAGAGAAGGAGAGACCTCTAGTGATAAAGAAAGGGAACCTGAAAAGATTCCTATGTTTCCTTCTTTAAGGCCACAACAGTGGGTAGTAAAAAACAGAATTCTCAGCACCAGGTACTGACACAGACAGAAATTACTGAGGTAAAAAGTAAAATGCATGCCAACATGAAAAGCCAAAGAAAGTCACTGGCATGAGTTCCATTTTTTTAGAGAAAAAAATCTGATAAGATGAAACTCCTACATCTGTATTCATAGGTGAAGTAACTATACTCTCTACTTCACATTAGTGTACTGACAGATGTGCAGGGCCAGATTAAACATAGCCTGAGTAGAAGGATAAATGGATGAGCAGATTGATACAACCCCATAAATTATATTTTGAATTGAAGAATGACTTGCTATACAGGGTAAGTAATGACCAAGAGAACATCAACTTTTTGTTCAAAAGCCTTTTAGAATATTTGTCATGAAATTGGCACATAACCATATTTTGGTAAGACACTTAGAAATGAGCAAAACTAAATCCAGAAATTTAGCTAGGTCTTGTTGACCTACTTCCATGCAAATGATGGCACCACCCTGTGGATTCAGAGGTCCCCTTATTATTGGTGTCCCATTTGAGTGTATAACTATGGATTAATAAAGTCTGCTAACAGCAACTGATAAATTCTTATGATATTTATGTATGCCACAAAGTTTCCTGAAGTAGCACTCTCGCAAAAATAAAAACAAAAAGAAAGACAATGCTAAGACAATAGCCAAGGCATTACTGTTACTTTTCTCCAGTGTAGGGAACCCCAAAGAAGTAGTCATAGAGCAAGGAACTCATTTATGTCCAGAGTTATGTACCATCTTTTTCAGTATTTTTACTTTGAATGTACCAGCCTCAGACCAATACTTTAGTGGAGTATTTTAATAAAACTTTGACATCTATGCTAAAGAAAGCCATAAAACAAGATAGCAAGGATAGAGATCAGTGACTTTCCTGTGTCCTTTGTGCTGTAAGAGGGATTCCTCAAGCTTCAACAAGATTTATTTACCCCATCTGACTTTGTGTATGGTATATGTCCCATAGACTTGATGGACATAGCAAAGGAGAGTTGGAAATAAGAGAAAACCCTGTTTCAAAGTGTGACAGCACACTTCACAGACTTGCAAATCAGTTTAAAATTGTTATGCCAATACTTAAGGAACATATGCAGAGGGCATAAGGGATGCTACAGATAGTGTATAAAAGGTGTACAGTAAGAATGACAGATTCCGGCTGTTTAAAACATGGGACAGGCTGTCTGTATTAGTTCCTGCTGCTGAAAACAAAATTCCTAGTAAGAGAGCAAGCATACTTTGAGGTAGAAGGAAAAAAAATTAACAGAATGAACTAAAAGATATGACAAAGTGGAAAGGGAAAAATCCAAGCATAAATATCATATGAATATGCTTACACCAGTTCTCTTGCAGTCAGCCTCGGAATTGAAATCTGCACCAATAGTGTGCTATCAGAGGGAATTCCATCTCTGCTGTTCAGATATACAACACACTGTTCAAGACCCCAAAACAAGAAATGCAAATGCCTTTACTGAGGAATAAAGAGGTATTTTCTGAGCTGCCTGATTGAACAGCTTTAAAACAGCATCACTACCGAAATTATGCCAAGGGAGCAGGTAAACATGAGACACAATTTCACTGTGGTAGCTGACCATCAATTAGGGATCCAGGGTCCCAAAGAAAGGCAATAAATGAAGAAATGAGAAAAATACTTCAAAAGGAAATTATTGAGGAGCCCCAAAATTAATGGCATGGTGCAATTTTGTTGGTCCCTAAGCTGGATGTATCTGAAAGAGCTTGTAATGATTTATGGAAATTGAATGAGACATCCAGATATCCAATGCCCAGAGTGGATGAGTTCATTGAGAAGCTAGACAATGCAAGGCTTTTGTCACCACCTATATTTGACCAAGGGGTACTGGCAGATTCCCCTCACCCATGAAATCAAAGATGAAGACAGTACTCTTCACCTCTGAAGATCTCTTTTTATTTTATACTGACTTACCCTTTTGACTTCATGGAGCAACTGCTAGTTGTGAAAACATTTACCAGGTACTCAGCTACATACTGTGATGATGTAGTAATCTGTTCAGTAGTCTAGGTGTCACATATAACTAAAACACAGGCTATGCTGGACTCTTTAAGATAGGTATGACTTGCAGTTAATGCTTCCAACAATAAGTTTTATATGACAGAAGCCAGATACTTAGGATAAGTGACTTGGAGATTAGGAGACAAAATAGACACTGTCAAAAACTGGTTTATACCCAGTAACAAAAGTTAACTGAAAGTATTCTTAGTTCTAACAGGCTGCTACAGAAAGTCTGTACCCAACTTTACTCCCATAGGCTCATAGGCTGTCTTCTGATAGATCTTAGAAAAAGTAAGGCTTCCATCCATAAAGGTTGGACCATAGGAGAAGGTGAGGCTCTTAACAACTGAAAACTGTATTTTATTCAGAGTCAGTCTTCATTGCCCAAATCTTTGATAAACCCTTTATTGTACATATTGATGCATCTAAAATAGGGTTTGGAGCTATAATAGCTCAGGAAGTCGGTGATGAGGGACACCTGGTCTTCAACCATAGCAGAATGTTAGGTAGGGCTGAAGTGAAATAGAGCAAGTGCCTCACTATTAATTGGGACCTAACATTATGTACAAGCACACAGGTTCACTCTGATAACTGACAATAAACCTCTACAATAGTTATGATTCATTTTATAGTCAGACATAGGCCTGGCAGTTGTCATATGATAGTAGATGGCTTATCTCATCCTCATAGCCCCTACCATTCAGTATAGAACCAGGGATTCCACGCTTGGTCAGGGGTCACTGAGGCACATTGGCTATTTTCAGAGACCTGTTTTGGTGCACAGTAAACACTCTCTGTGTTTTTCTCTCTCTTACCACACACAAGCGTGCGTATACACACACACTAATACTTAAACAAATAATAGGTATTTTAAGGTATTTTAAGGTAATAAAACCTACAGACTGAATCACCTGGTGGAGTGCTACTTAAAAGTAAGATATGCAGTGCAGAGATGTATATCTCTCCTAGAGCGGGATTTTCACAAGAGTGAACACTCTTAGGACGCTTGACAAGAAGGAGCTATGGAATAACAGGAATGGACTTGTGGATCCATTCCTGGAATGCCAGGAGCCTAAATTTGGATATCCAAGGATCCCTGTATGAATGTGCTGAGAAATGCAACACAGCAGTCTGCCCTGAGCTGTAGAGCCAAGGCTGTAGGCCATCAGAAAGTGATGCCTTTCTCTGATTTACTTTAAGTTGAACTATAGGTAAGCATCAGTTATGCTAAAATAAAATATGGAGTTCATCTTTAACTTAATGTAAACCGGAATGTTTTTTTAATTGGAAGTGAACTCCAAATTTTACTTTTTTTACTTTAAATAAATTACATTTGAATCAGACTGTCTCCAATGTGTGCTACTACATGTACAGTGTATACAATTTAGCTATCAGTGATTTTCATCAAACTTCCCTTTTTACAGTGCATTTAATAAAATGTAATGTCTACTTAGTTCTAGCAGCTAGGATTTGTTTTAATTAAAAGACTATTTTCTGTACCAAATGAAATAAGAATTTATACCCTTAAACTTGCATATGATGCATTTCAGTAGCCTTGTCATGAGTCAAATTGAAGGTTTAAAAGCATGTTTTATATCAAAGCCTTAGAAAAAAATCAGTGCAGGACTTCTTTCTTTAACAACCCATTCTCAGATAATTTGCTAAGATTATAAACACAAATTACAAATGCTTATCAGAGTTGTGTAATGCATTTGGTTCTCAAGCCGTAAAAAACAGGTATTTTACAGAAATGCTTTTACTTGGAACTGGGAATTGAAACACATTCAGTCCAATATATATTTTACCTATGTTATCCTGAGGAAATGTACTAATTATTAAAGGAACAAAAGGGTGCCATTTATTTAAATACTACCAGATGTATTATTAAATCACAATCAGATATACATTTATCACTGCTCATTAAATCCATAAATGTAATATTACTCAGAATAGTGATACTAAGGGCATTTTTTCCATTTTATGATAAATTTCATAACAGATATTTGACTTTCGTTGCTTCTGTTTCAGGATGCCTTATGCATGGTGATATTCTCCACAGGGTAACTCTGTCAGTGGTATTCATAGTCTGGGGCTGCACATGTACAGAGTGGTTATCAGCAAAGAGCACCACCATGCGTGTATTCAAATAAGCTAAATAAGCAAGTTATTCATGCCGAATAAGGAAAACAGAAGGTGTTTAGAAAAACACACCAACCTACAGTAAAAGCATAAGGTGGCACCAGGTTGGCACCAAATAGGACAGCATGTCTTGAACATGAAGACGAGAGGCTTCAACTCACTGAATCCGTCTGTCCACATCCTGCTCCAGCACATCCTTAGTCAAGTCCTAAACCTTGTCAGGCTGCCACTCTCCTGACTCTGTAAGGATGTCCCTGGATAGGCAGAGGGTGAATGTTCCCTCACCTTGGAGGTGCATGCTTCGGCTGCTCCTGAGGACTTTGGATCTGTAAAAAAATTAACATAAATGGGAGAGAAATAAAATAAAAAAGGAGAAAGGCACATATAATTAAAATAAGAAAAACAAAAGGGGGAACAAAAAAGAAAATACACATAAATTCATGCATCATGTTATATAGCATTCCGTTTCTTAATTTAAAACACTTTTATTTTCATAAATCTTTATTGAAGTAAAACAGAATGTAATGGAAGTGCTTAAAATCAGTTAAAGACAGAATACTGCACTTATATATTGACATATCCCTTATACTTGTTTGCGGTAATGTACTGAATGCACTGTAGTAATTCAGGTACCATGCTTTATAAATTATTTCCTTCTATATATTAATAAAATCAGTTAAACACAAAATACTGTTTACTACTTTATGCATGTCTACAAGCTTCTTCAACCAGCCTTGTCATTCTCATTTAATGCTGGCCCTTGTTGTAATGGATTTCATCCTTGGGTAGAAAGGAAGACATAAGATAATTGTTTACCTGCATTTCACCTCTTTTTCCTTGCTGTTACTGATAGTACTAATAATATGCAAGGCATTTCATTCACTGTTGTACTTGCTTATTATGTGTTTGTTTATACTTGCTTATGTGTTTGTTTAAATATTTACTATTATCTAAATGTTTATACTGTGCCAATCTTCTCTTTACTGTAGTTTTTAAACAAATTGTTACATTTTTGGTGGAATAGTGTTTTAAAATAGCATGCTTTGCATGTAACAGTCTTTGAATTGTGTTCAGGCAGAAGGTGTTCACACACAAAAAATGTAGCAATTCAAGGAAGTTTTCAATTCCTTAGCTGTACAAAAATGTGTGTTTTCAGCCAAATAATTCTAAGCATATAAAGAGATTACTTAAAAATGAATACAGAAGTAATACAACTGGTCATTTCTCACTAAAGTATGTGCTGGTCCGTCACCTGACACTGCAAACCCCACTCCCCAACCTCCATTCTTACTAGGGTGGGGTACAGGAAAGGGATTTCAGCCATATTGTTTGTGCGGTTAATATTGTGAAAAAAATGACTGCTTTATAATTATTATACTAATAATTATTATTGTAGCGTGCACAAACAGAATCCTTTCTTTGCAAAAAACTGTCTGCATATAATTTATCCAGTACCTAAGGTAATGCAATAGAGAATGAAATTATGTGGAAATCCCGACCTTTTTCCCTTCTATAAAATACATGTGTAAGTACTTGTAAATGTACTTGTGCAGATGTATATCTATGATTTACAGAGATGTATATGCAGAAATGAATAATAATTACTCAGAAAAGTTTTTACTTTGGTATCATTTAGTGATTGTGAATACATGGTAGAAATGCAGTAATTCAAGTGTGAAGTGTTGAAGTGGTAAGGATGTTTTGTTTGCTTAGCAAATAGAGATTCCTGAGTGTCAATGAATAATGAAAAATGACACTTCAGTAAGCTCTCAGTTAACTGGAACTCAAGCAACCAGCACTCTCAAGCAACCAGAAAAAATATCTAAGAAATACAGCACAATCCACAATTTTCATGTGTTGCACTTTCTGTCCCCCCTGCAGAAACATACCTTACATTTTTAGAATTTTAGAATTTTAAAAAGAAAGATAGGAATAAATTCCCTCTCTGAGAATAAGTCAAACCAAACAAGTAGTACAGGGTACAGTATTAGGCCTATTTTCAATAGTAGCTCTCAATCAGCCAGAAACTACAATTATCAGGCATCTACCAATCTCTATGGGTGCCTGTTAACTGAGAGTTTACTGTATTGTGAATACAAGACAGTGGCAGGGGCTTGGGGAAGAATGGGTTTGTTAAATAACAGATTGCATTGCTATTGTGAATGTATTTATGATATTGTGGACATTACTGTAGGGCAACTTTAATTGGCCAGACTGAGATTTTTTATGTGTATATAATTATGGGGTCTATGTCACCCACCTTTTTATGAGAATGACAGGCATGCTGTCATTGTTGTATTAATTAAACTGATGATTACATCAAAAGTTTTTGTGTATAGCTTTGGCATATTTTCTCATGCACAGCAATGATGCCGAACAAGGGATCAAGACAGAGAAAGAACAACTTCAACTATGAGGAAAACTGCATCCTCATTGCAGCACTTAGACCATATGGTAAACATCCTTTTAGGAAAGTGGGACCCAAACAAACTGAGAGGATAAAAACCTGGAATCAAGTTGTTCTGGATATTAATGCAGTTAGTGGAAGAAACTGCCCATTAACACAGTGCAAGAAAAGGACAATGCTAGAAGCAAGGTGAGGCAGAATACAATTTCCCGTACTAGTACAGAGGGGAGGGGGCTCCAACAATAATCCCTTTAACACCAGATGAGGAATGCCTCCTCTCCATCTGTGGAAAGATTATGTCACAGAGCATATTGTCACTGGAATAATCAGAGGTGGTATGGACATCGGCTGTTACCAATGTCTGCAGCAGCAACACTTGTCTGCTCAGAAAAGTTTATTTAAAAGAGTAACATATATATATTTATATAGACAATTGAATGCTAACATGAAATGATTGCATTAAACACATGACAATGACTATTAATAGGTGAACCTTCCACATCTACACAGAATGATAATGATGGTAGTGTGAATGGTTACTGTCCCACCTGTTCTTAATAAGCATACAGTAGTGTATACTTTTTATTAGTAATGTTTCCAATTTTTTTAGAGGGTTAGCAGCAGAAACAGACATGTCCACTATACCAATAAATTTGTCTGTTGAAGATATGACAACATAGTGATATTTATGAGACATCCTGAGAAAAGGGGCATGCCATCCCCAACTTTAATGGCAGGATTTCACACTCCACAACATATTATTAACTCTGTGGGAAGTGACATTGCATCACTAAGTCAGGCACGTGCTGACATTGTATTCACATTCATACAAGAAGAAAACCCATGCACCTCTACAGCAGTTTATCCAAAAGTAGACAAACACATTGAGGATGATTCAGAGGTAACAGTCCACACAGTGACACCTTTAAAAGGGGAAGCAAGGTTCAGAAATTCATTCCAGCTACTCCATGAAACATGTAAAGCATTGGCTGCCCAGAAAAAAAACATGTGCTGTGACATTATTAGGACAGAAAGCACTTCCACAGAGAGTCAGATGGAAATGGTCAGAATCCTTCAGGGTATGTGTGAGAATTTCCAACACTACTTGGAAAAGGCACAGAGTAGGGATGATGCCATTATCACACTGATGCATACTATGGTGGTACACCAAGTATCTGTGGCTACCTCTATTCACACACTAGCTAGGACTTAACCAGACTCAAGTAGGAGTCAGTCTTGCAAGGGGAAGAGGATAGGATACTTTCCAGACGTGTGATGGCAGCTCACATAAGACTTCACGTGCTTCTCAAGAAAGTACTGTAATTAGTCAGAGGGAACCAGCACAACAGATTTCATGCAGGCCACTTCAATATTCATCTGCATTAAACAGAACCTCTCATTCAAGGTCCCAGTCATGGTCCCACAGTACTGCCAAATTAGTGCCTGCAGGATTACCTGCATCAAGAAAGTGATGGAATCAGATCAACTCACCATCCAGCTCTTGTAACAGCCCTTCTTCCAAAATCACATGTGCCATCAACTAACCTATCTTTAGGAAATGTGTATGACACATTTGGCCTTGATCTACATGAATGATGTGTAACATTTCTCTTAGTTACAATTTGACCTTTTCAAACACAGCTGAATGTTTGATTCGAAGGGGACTAGATTATTTAAAAAAGGGGGAGGTGGAGACTTAGGGAACTTTATAACTGTATGCATTTCATTCCTGTAATGGTAATGATTAAAATCTCATTGATCTGTGGAAAGAAAAACCATGTCATAACATAAGATTGTAGTGATTAACACCATTAATACTTGTCGGACTGACATTGTTTACAGCTGGCAGCTACGTACATCTTAAAAGAAGTAATACATACGTTTTCAGTGAAGCACTAATAAGAAAATTACAGAGCAAAATGACTATCCTACCATGTAAACAAACACTGCTGCCATTTCATCCTCACCACTGCGCAAACACTGTTATTTTTATCTCTGAAGCCACAAATTGTTCTGTATGACAAAATAAAATAATTTAATATACAGTACCTCAACAGACAACATACTTTAAACTGAGATTTGATATGTTTATGTTCAAGTGCCATTTTTACAAATTGAACTACATGAGAACATTCATTATTAGGTAAATCACCTCACTAGAGTTTATTGTCCAAAACAGCCTTATGACATTACTTAACAGGTGTCAAGTGTGTCAAGTGAGCACTCAGGTATGGCTTTTACAAACAATAAAATGAGTACCTGTTCTGAAATAATAAAAAAATATATATATTTAAATATGAGAAGGAATGTTTGATGAACAGTGAGAGTAGACCATACACCACATGGCAAAGCCCCCAAATATCAGTTCATGCATTAATTACATCAATTACATATTATGTTTTTCAAGAAAGGAAACACTAACCTGAATGTTATGGTCAATAGTTCTGAACTAGACACTGTCTTTATACCTACACAGTAATATGCTATGCACAAGCCTGCTGTATAAGGTCCCTTATTAAAACTGCTGCTGACTGCTTGTCATTAGTCATAGTGGGACTGGAAATGGGAGCTACAGTGACAATGTGGATCACCTCACCACCAGCCCAACCCATAATCATATTATGCATAATGCAATAGGCAGTGAACATCCAGCACACAGTAACTGAGTCATTCTGAAGGACACCCTCCAGACTCATTCAGGTACCTAAAATGACTCTTCAGGAGGCCAAAGACCCACTCAGTGCCAATACAGGTCTGAGACAGGGATGTGTTGTAGCTCTGTTCTGCAGCTGTGCATGGATTTCTCACTGGTACCATGAACCATGTCTCCAGTGGATATCCAGCATCACCTGAAAGACAAAAGAGAGAGAGAGAGTTAGAGAGAAAAGGGGAGGGGTGGAACAAAACAAAGGAAAAATGATTTAGTATTCAACAATACATTTCACTGTGAATAGCTTCTTAAATAAGGTGGTAGAGTGAGTTAGTATGCCAAATATGGGAATCATGTGCATTGCTGGTGTGCTGGGCAGAGACATTGATGATGCACCTCCATCTGTCCCACACTACCTGGCAATTGTTAGAATGGTAGCCCTTCCTATTGTGGTACCACTCCACCTGTGGATCACAAGGAGCCCTACTGGCAAGATGGGTACAATCTATTGCACTGAGTACCTCAGGAAAATGTGCTACCCCATGAAAGGTACACACGTGTTTCGGTCCTGAGGTGACACCAGGAAATAGATGTACTTATTCATGAGTACATCCAAGAACTGTTACAGTATCCTCAAGGCAGAAGCCTGTGATAGACCCAAATCTCCCCAGCCTCTCTCTGGAAGGTCCCTGGGACAAGTATAGTGAGGGCTATAAATATCTTAGTATCCACAGGGATAGGAAGTCCATGCAATCCTTCAGTACCTCTAAGGGGGTCATACATACTCACTAAAACTCATAATATCCCTGTCCACTTTAAACTTATTAGGTATCTCCTAATTATCAAACTTATAATGAGTTATTCTCTGCTTATATTTTTGCCTTCTTGGCTGGCAAGTGCTGCTGGGCACAATCAGTTTTAGCCCAGCCAAGACAAACACCTCACAACCAGAAATTGCAAGTCTACCAGCAAGTGACAGCATTTTGGGGATTGCAAAGTAGATAGACTGGTAAAACTCCCCTTTATATAATGTATCTGTGTACACAGTGGAAAAGTAGGAAAGTGTCACTGTGAATAAAAGAGTTGAGAAAATGCTTCATTTGCATCATTCCTCATTTACATCTTATTCTGACTTCATTTGCTCAGGCTTAATTACAACCATCACATATTAGTCAAGGGGCCTGTATGGAGCCTGGCTTGCTTGAGCTCATTCACAGACAGTACAGATAGCTTTAATGCAAATGCATACTGACTATGAATACTACACTGTATGTAGTTTTGGATGACATGAATTCTGTCTATAGAATTCTGACAGGTTTCTCTGACACACAATTAATAAGGTTTTCCTTAAGCTAATACCCTCGTTTCCAAACATTAACCTGCTTCAGAATGGACTGTTATGATGTAGGTTTCCTAATAATAAACTTTTGCATCAAGAAAGTAATATTAATTCATAAATAAAAGCAAATTTCATGGTTATTTTCATATTGCACAGAAATGCAGTATCCCATTAATGGATCTGTTACTTTCATTCCACAGCTATAGAATCAAGACTTTTTTGGTAATGTGCATGTGCCTTTCTTCATTTTTATGCAGATCACTGGTATTACTGGTCCAACTAAACAAAAAAAAGCTAATCCAATTTCACAGTTCCCTTTGAGCAAGATATCCATTCCATTGTCAGTAAATAAACCTGATTGCTTTTTCACCCTGTTCATTACCCTTTTACAATTTTAAATGAAGAGGTGTCAGCGTTTGGTTCTATAACCCATTCTCAAATCTCCAAGCATTGCAGTCCAGAAGATGCAGTTTTAATTAAACCTAATTTGTAAAATATCCTACAGGGCACTGGAATATAGAAAATTTATTTTATATAAAATAACAGAAGACTATTTCTCATTGTTTCCATTTTTTTGCCTTATCTAAAGCTTGCATAATTAACCTATATTTGTTATCTTCACGTCAGACTTCATGACCTGCAATCTCTGCCTGTAGACCAGCTACTTTATAAAGAGCAGTGCTTCCGTCTCTTAAGGCCTTTACATATGAAACTTTTATTTAGGGTCATCAAGAAAACATGTACCTTTATACATGTACGTTGGCCTTAAACAGTGCTAAATAAATCTATTTTTATTGCTATGAAGTACCAGGCATAAATAACACAATTAAAATATTTCACATAAAGACAGTCTGCCTGTTTTATGTTTATAGAATTTTTCAGAGCTACAAGTTTTAATGTGCAGTCCACTTTATTTAATATTACCAGATGAAACTAAGTTGGAAAATAAATATTTTTTTACTTTAACTGACGTTAGCAGTAATTTCCCAGTCACAAAATTTATCTGCTACTCAACTTGCTAGAAAGGAATAACATATTTTACTTGGATGGGTTTTATACCACTAACTCTTTCTAGAAATTTAGACCACTGTGTTATCCTTTGCTAGCAAAGCTTCAGAAAGTACAGTTGTGTACCTACCATAAATGCAGATGTTTGAGTGTATTCACTGTTGCAGTCATTACTCTTGGGTTATCCTGCTGGAAGGCTACCCGCAGTCGGCCTGAATTCCAAAGTCTTGGTCCGGCATTGGTTGCTGTCGCCTCTTCCCTGATGTCAGTGTGCCAGGGGTATAAAAGATGCAGCCGACGCCATTTTCTTCAGTTTTTCTTGCCCCAGATGTCAGGTGCCCCCAAAATGGTAGGCTAAATAGATTATGCCAATAAACATGCATGCACTAAAGTAAACATTTCCTTCATCTACAAGCAAATACACCACATAGGCTGTATAGAATAGAGAAGTACAGATAAGGCCCAGCAAATGAAAGGAGGATGGTGGGAGGGTAACCTGGACTGCAACAGTGAATACACTCGAACATCTACATTTATGGTAGGTACACAACTGTACTATGTTCATCGTGTTTCAATGTTGCAGTCATTACTCTTGGGTTGAATCCCAAAGCTGAGGATGAGTGGCTGGGCTAAACAGGATTAGGAGAGGCTATGAGGCCCTGCAGAACTGCAGTGGAAAAGCCTGCTCTGGATTTAGAGTAGAGAGGTAAGTGGTAGTGCTTTGTAAAAGTGTGCACTGAACTCCAAGTTGCAGCCTCTAAGATGTGTTTGGTTGGTACTCCTCTGAGGAAGGCTGCTGAAGTGGCTGCTGCTCTGGTAGAATGTGGCCTAATGTCCTTAGGCACTAATTTGCCATGCTGCAAGTAGCAGAAATGAATGCAATGGCCTATGCATTTTGAAATAGTCTGTTTTGAGATAGCCTTTCCTTGTGATCCTGCAGCATATGCCACTAAAAGTTGCTCAGTCTTTCTAAAAGCTTTAGTTCTGTCCAAGTAGAAGCGTAGCTGTCTGTGTATGTCCAAACAATGAAGAAGTCTCTCACCCTTGTTCTGTGGGTTTGAATAAAAGGTAGGCAAGTGAATGGTTTGATTAAGGGCCACACTGGACACCACCTTAGGCATAAATGTAGGGTTCATCCTCAGAGAAACCCTGTCTGGATGGAAAATGATAAAAGGTTCCACAGCCATGAGTGCCTGTAACTCCGAGACTCATCTTGCAGAGGTTATTGCTAGGAACAGAGCTGTTTTCCAGGTTAAGAACTTTATATCAGCTGTAGAGGCTGGCTCAAAAGGAGGCAGTGTAAG
Organism: Protopterus annectens; assembly: GCF_019279795.1. Classification (NCBI taxonomy): domain Eukaryota; kingdom Metazoa; phylum Chordata; order Ceratodontiformes; family Protopteridae; genus Protopterus; species Protopterus annectens. The sequence goes on along the minus strand of NC_056743.1, from coordinate 1,598,224,743 downwards.
TTTTTCCAAGACATAATTGAGGTCCCATGCAGGAATTGGTGCTCTCCTTGGAGGTTTTATGATTTTAGCCCCTCTAAGGTACTGCCTTATTAAAGGATGAGAAAAGATAGGTGGTTCCGTATTGTAATGGGCTGAAATGGCAGAGGCATGAATCTTAATTGATGAAAAGGATAGGCCTTTGTCCAGCATCTCAGTTAAGTATTGTAAAATCTGAGGAATATTTGATACAGATGTGTCCATTCCTTGTTCCTGGTTCAAAGCACAGAATCTCTTCCATTTTTCTGCATAAGATTTTCTGGTACTGGGCCTCCTGGCCTCCAAGATAACATCCATTACCGCTTTGGAAAGAGGAGTGTTATGAATGGCTATATTATCCGCCATGCTGCCAGATTTAAGGTCCTGAGTTGGCTGTGCAGGATCTGATTGTTTTGTTGGGTCAGTAAGTGAGAAGTTTGAAGCAATGTCCAGGCTGGACCTTGAGACAAGTTCTTTAGGATTGGGTACCAGTGCTGGCATGGCCAGTCTGGGGCAATCACTATCATTTTTGACTTATCTTGTCTGACCTTTAGGAGTACCTTGAGGAGGAGAGGCAGTGGAGGAAAAGCATATACTGTTAGTTTTTTTCAGCTGAAGGATAGGGCATCCACTTTCCATGCTTGCTTGTGATAAATCCTTGTGCAGAATCTCCATAGATGGCAGTTGTCAGGGGAGGCAAATAGATCTATGGCTGGGCATTCCCATTTCCTTGTTATCATGCTGAAGACTTGTGGATCCAGTTTCCACTCATGTGGATCCATGAGGTTTCTGCTTAGTTCGTCTGCCAGAGTATTTATTTTTCCTGGCAGGAATTGTGCTTGCAGGTGAACTTGATAAGTCAATGCTGTGTCCCACAAAGTCATGGCTTGTCTGCAGAGGGGGTAGGAATGTGTGCCTCCCTGCTTGTTTATGTACCACATGACTGTAGTATTGTCTGTCTTTATCAGTAGTTGTCCTGGATGAAGTAGATCCTTGAAAGTTGTCAGGGCATTCTGAACAGCTAGCATCTCTTTTTGATTGATATGAAGATGCATCTGGCTTGCGGTCCATGTGCCCTGAATACATTTTCCTGCCATGTGGGCCCCCCAGGCATAATCTGATGCATCCGTTGTTAGTGTCTGCCTGGCTGTGGGTAAAGTGAATGGCTGTCCCTTGTTGTGGTGACAGGCCTGTGCCCACCATCGAAACTTCTGTTGCAGGCAGGGAATGAGGGTAATTAAAGTTTCCAGGCTGTGGCAATGTTGATTCCAAACACTTTTTAGATACCATTGTAGTTTCCTCATATGCAGTCTGGCATATGGAATTAGCAGAATGCAGGATGCCATGAAGCCCAAGGCCTGCAGAATTTTTCTTGCAGATAACTGGGTCTTTGTTGCCAACATTTTGAAGTAAGAAGTCAGTTGCCTTTGTTTGTCTGGCGTGAGATAAGCCATCTGGGCAGTTGTATTTAAGCTTGCACCAAGGAATATTATCTCTTGAGAGGGTACTAGTTTTGATTTATTTTCATTTATTGTGTACCCTAGGCAAATTAGTAATCTTTTTACAAACGCCAGATGCTTTAGTAGAATGTCATTGTTCTCTGCTTGAATAAGGCAGTCGTCTAAGTAAGGATATATTTGAATTCCTCTCTGTCTGCAAAATGCAATTACTGGTGCCAGGCATTTTGTGAAGACCCTGGGCGCAGTAGATAAGCCAAAGGGCAAAGCAGAGAATTGGTAATGCATTGAGCCAGCTATGAATCTGAGGTATCTTCTGCAAGATTGTCTGATTGGGACATGCAGGTATGCCACTTTTAGGTCCAAAGTTACGAGCCAAGCCTTCTTGCCCAGCATGAGCAGTAGCTGCTGTAGAGTCACCATTTTGAATTTTGGAATGTCCAGAAATGTGTTTAGAATAGACAGGTCCAGTACTGGTCTCCAGGCTTTGTCCTTTCTGGGCACCAAGAAAAGTCTCGAGTAAAATCCTTGTCCCTGCTCTTGTTGTGGTACCTGTTGAATGGCCATGTCCATGAGGGATGAAACTTGTGTTTGTGCCTCTGCCCATTGATTGTGTGGCAGGTCTGGCATACCTTTTGCCCTTGGCAGGGTGTGAAAGTGGAACCTGTAGCCCTGAGACACTATGTTCAAAACCCATTTGTCCTGGGTAATCATGTGCCAATATGGTGAAAAAAGTGCTAGTTTTCCCTCTAAGGGGGCTGCCAAAAGATAAGTGCTTGGTTCTGGCAGAGGAAAGTCATTTGGACTGTTTCCTGTATGGTTGTGATTTGTCTTATCCGCTTTTGGAGGTAGAAGCACCCCATTGTTTAGGCCTGTATGAGCCTTGGGGCTGGGATCTGCCTCTGGGGCATCTGTATCTGCCTCTTTGCGGCCTTTCTGTCACTGGAAAGGACCAATTCTTTGTAGGCCAGTTCCTGCTAAATCTGGGTGGCTGTACCTGTAGGAAATCCAACTGTCTGCATGGATTTTGCTTTATCCTCCATTTTCTTCAACACCTCTTCTGCCTTAACACCAAACAAAGTATCATGCTGTAAAGGAGCATCCAATAATTTTGGTTTAACATGATCAGGCAGATTCTGTTCCTTTAACCAAGCATGCCTTCTAATGACAGAACCCATAACAGCGGCCTTGCAAGAGGCCTCCAGTGAATCAAAACCACATTGCAAAGTATGCTTTCCCACTTGTTCAGCTGCAAGCAATAAATCCTGCATTTCCTTGTTATCAGAACATTCAGAATTTGTCAACATTTTCTGTTTAAGCAGTGACATTAAGTATTGCTGATATTTAAGCATATGAAACTGACAATTTAAAGCTCTTACAGCCAAGGTAGCAGAAGTGTAAACTTTTTCCCCCATCTGTCCGGTGCCCTAGAATCCCTATCAGAGTGGACAGGGTTTTTTGCATTGGAAGCCTTGACCCCTTTGGGACCCTGAGAAATAGTTTCTGGGTCAGCAGCAGGGTTTTTATATAGAAATTTATGAGAGTCTGGAACCCTGTAGTATCTGTCTGGCTTAGCAGGTGCAGGGGGGTAAAGAGTCAGGAGACAGGCTGGACTCTGAAAATACATCATCTACAATGTCTAGAACAGGTGGAATAGCAAGAGGTCTGTGCTAAGGTAGTAAAAGAAAGTCTCTGAGCCTTTTCTTAGATTCTGAACAATCTTGGCTCTCCCAGTGAAAATGCTCCCTCATGGTATGCTGGGTTTCCCCAAAAGAATAATCCTCAGGAGGAGAGGCTGAAGGAATAGATTCTTCAGCATCAGTATCCTCATAGGGAGGAAAAGAGTATCCCTGTTCAGAAGAGGTATCAGAGGAAACTGAAACCTGATAAGAAGAGTGCTATTCTGTCTCTTGCCTAGGCCTCTTATCAGGAGGGGGATGGGAACCCCTGATCATTTTAAGCATCTGTTTCTTAGGCATGGAAGTCTGTCCAGGAGAATGCTGTACTTGGTTCTTTGTCTTTAGAGCTGTTTTAGTCTTTGTCTTTGTCTTTGAAGCTGAGGTTGGCTTGACATATAATTGTGTAGGTCTGAAAACACCCTCAGAAGCTGATGCCTGCTCAGTGGCTCCGGACCCATCTGTGGGAATAGTTTCCGAGAGTCCAATACCTTGAGTATCCCGAGGCCTAGTTGGCTCCATGTGAGAGTCAGAAGCGGCCTGTGGCTCTGAGGTAGCAGGCGTCAGGGGCTGCGAAAGTGCCTCACTGAGAGCCGGCGAACCAGCGACTGGCCTAGTGGGGGCCTTATCATTGGTTTTGGACCTCAGATGCCTGTCCTTTTCCTTGCACTTTTTATAAACTCCGGTCGTTGGCTGTTCTGACGGCATTATATAATGAAACCTTCGGCCAAATTAATGACAGGCAAAATCGTACCGACGCTTAATAGTGCATTGATTAAATCTAGCACAAAACCGACAGCTAGCAACATCATGATCAGGGCCTAGGCAAGGAATACAGTAAGAATGAACATTCTTATGAGGTATTTGCTTCCCACAAGAAATACAATTGTTAACTTTTTCTGACATCGGTCTGGAGCAAGAAAAAAGTTTCCCCAATGGGGTACTTAGCTTTAATGAAGACTTCGGATGTGAAATTCGATTTTGAAAATCTCAGGAGTCGGCCGAACGGCACTTGCAAACTGCTTTTGCTTTGGGCACCGCGCAGCAAGAAAGACTGAAGAAAATGGCATCGGCTGCATCTTTTATACCCCTGGCGCACTGACGTCAGGGAAGAGGGACGCTGGACCAAGACTTTGGAATTCAGGCCGACTGCGGGTAGCCTGCCAGCAGGATAACCCAAGAGTAATGACTGCAACAGTGAAACACGATGAACATCACCTTTAAAGCTGTAGTCTGGTATGGCTGTTTTTTTTTTCCTGTAGGACATTTACAATATTTTTGGGAGTATTCATTATTTTAAGTTATACTTATGACACATCAATTGTATTATATTAACATACTGGATATAGAAATTGCTATATAATACGTTTTTCCCCTGAAGACTACATATTTCATAGATAAAAGTGTATTTTCATGTGTTTTAACATAGGAGTAGGTCTTTGACAAGCGATCACTGTGTCAGTAAAATTACATTTCCTTTTTCACCATAAGAGCTGTGTTCATAATTTTATTAAACTACAAGATGCTGTGGAAGTTGATGATGGACACATTTTTCCAGATGTTAGGAAAGTGGGGTTAATAGTATGATTGGTCAAAAAATAGTATGATTGGTCAAAAGCTATTAAAGACAGAGGAAGAACATCCCCTTTATACATGGCCACTAACACGGTCTGTAAATAGCAGGGACAAAACCTTTCTCAATTAAGCAGTTAATTTGGATGCATATAGTACATACAGGAAAGAGTATTGATTCTGCTCCTGTTTTTAAAAATTCAGGTAGAAGATTATACAGAAACAATGATACAGGCTTAAGCTTTCTCCGTTCTTTAGAAACTGTGTGCAGCATAGCTATGGGAATGGTAAAGTATGTGTAGTGTTGCATTAGGATTTGGTGTTCAGTGCTGGGTTTCTCTACAGACAAAAATATTATAGAACTCTTCCATCTGGGTCCTGCTGACTCAGTGCACTACAAAGACTTCTTCATCTGACCCTAGGTCTGGATCTGCAGTATTCCAGTCATCAGTGAGAACTGAGGCTTCCACATAACAGCTACCTGAACTCGGGTTCCAAAGAAGGATGAGTGTCTGTGTTTGATTGACCAGCTTCTGTTGGGGCATTAGCTGAATTCTGATTAGCTGGCTTCTGTAAAAGCAGAGCCAAACAAACTTTAAATATCAAGAAGTTTGCTCAGTTGAGTGTGAGTGTACTGCTGTGAACCAGCCTTTTATCCTATGACATTACCAACGTAGCCTCATAGATAAATACTAGGCTAGCTGCCCTTGGAGGCCATTTTAAGTCTCAGGACAGTAACGCCCACCAGTTTTCCTCAAGGGTAAGACTCCAACCCTGTACCTTATATCTGGGAAGTAAACACCTTAACCAGTATGCCAACTCCCAACTCAAGACTAGCCTGTAAAAAAGTAAGGCAGTCACTTCATCCTTGTTTTCGGAAATATAAATGTCATTGCCTGCTCTGTCTTAAGGTAGTTGCACTTGTGTGACTGAGTTTAGTGCTGCTTTGTTACATGCAGTGAAATGACTGTCTGTTCTTAAATTGATTAACTTCCTGACTGCACTTTGCTGAAATGATCACTGTTGTGCTGACGTATTGCTATCAAATTGAAATCATATTATACTTTTGCTCCTTGTTGATGTTGTATTGATGTTCACTACTGACAGTTGCTGGTACTGGGCAGATAGAAACCACATAAACTTAGTATCTCAGTTACTCATTGCACTTTTTGATCATTGGTGGTGTTACATTTCTATGTTGCTATTGTATCAAAAAAGCTACTGCTCTACAGCTAATGGTGTTACTGATTACTTATTTGATATATGTTTATTACATGGCTTAATGCCCTGTGGATACTGCATTGAAACTTTGATTTAGAATAATTGCACTTAGAAGCTATTCATTTAGACTAACACTTACTGCACTCAGAATTATGAGGTTAGACTAGCTGTTGCTCAATGCTGCTACTAGTTAGCTAGAAACCATATTAGCCTACTGGGTAAAGTTGCCCAATATAAACTTGCCTCTTGTTACTGATTTTATTTTTGTTTCTGTCACCTTTACATCTCTTTTTTGCATTTGTGAGAACTACTTAGTCCCATCTCCTATTCTTGTATTCTTTATGCACATCCCATGCTATCACACTCTTTTTTTTATATGAGGAATTAAGTTATTAAAATATCCTGTATTCCCATACCCCATTGTATCCATACTTACTCTCTGTTGCTACCTCACAATGAGAGGTGTAAGTATTTATTGCACTTGGACACCATCTTCTCTCCTCAGGACACATTTGATTGACACAACACAGACAGACAGACACACACACACACACACACACACACACACACACACACACACACACACACACACACACACACACTCCACTAAACCAACTTCTGCTGATGTCTTTAATAGAGTACTGCCTGCACCTTCCAAGCTCAGAACTAAGAAACCTCAGCCATTAGTTCACACAGCAACACACCTGCCTTCACCCTGCATCCCTATAGCCATTATGCATAATGCTTAAGAGTTATAAGGGTGCAGAATCCAAGCACTTAAGAACCACTGATATTGCATCTGTGCACAGTAATGTTTTAGTAATCAGTGACTCTATTATCTGCTATGTGGTGCATCTGTGCACAGTAATGTTTTAGTAATCAGTGACTCTGTCATCTGCTATGCCGTGCATCTGTGCACAGTAATGTTTTAGTAATCAGTGACTCTGTTATCTGCTATGTGGTGCATCTGTGCACAGTAATGTTTTAGTAATCAGTGACTCTGTTATCTGCTATGTGGGCTCTACCCTCACCAAGCTGGATAAGAATAGGGTGACAGCTGTCTTTCTGTAGGCAGGCTCTGGGATGTAACAAGGGCTCTTATATCCCTCCATCTTGACAGATATAATTATGACCTCAAAACAGCCCATGTGAGGGGAATGGCCTTAGGTGCTCTACCCAGAGGGACATGCAGAAGGATATGACTGAGCTTGTTATGCACATGTTTGAGACGGGAACGATTCTGGTGTTGTCTCATAGTTTTATCTTACGAAGAATGATGCTGAGATTCAGACAAGATAACTGGGTTTAACAATTGGCTATGAAGCACCTGTCATTCTACGGTGATGTGGTATGTGTCAGCTTGGGGTCAGATGGCTGTCCAGTCTTCATGCTTTGTCAGGGGTGGTCTGTGCCTCTCTTATCAGGGCTTTCACATTCTAGGTAAAGCTTTTGTTGCAAACATAGAGCTTTTTTAAGCAGAGTATGTCTGCTTGATATTCAAATATGAAGCACATTATATGGGATGCACTCAGCACTGGGCGTTTAAAAAATGCCTGAACTTAACACTGTCCTGCAGCTTGCACACATTCACATGTGTGTAATTACAGAGACATAATTTCAAAACAGTGAAAGCACTCCCTTGGTTCCTGGGTTTAATGTCTATCATGTCTTCAGACCTACGGGTCATTATGAGGGGGTATCAGTATTTGTCAAAGATAAAATCATCTTGTGACAGATTACATAGGATACCATATTGGAACTCCTAAATGTCCAAGTCACCCTAAGCAAGATGAATTACCAGTTCATACCTCAACACCTTTCTGTTGAGGAACTTCAAGGAGCAATCGGTAAACTGTCTAACATACTCTGCCAGTGGTTAGCATGTCCAGTGCTTTTTTGACATCAAAAGTGTTAACTCCTTTGTATAATTACTTAACCACCCTACAAGGGTCCTCAAAATCTTTGATCTTACTCCCACAAATATGGCCACTTCTTGCACACCTCCATATGCATCACCTTCCCTTGTTAAATCAGATAAAAAATCAGCGATCTTTTCCTTTAAAGCTGCAAACACCTCTTTATTCAGGGACTTATCAAACCTAAACCTTCTTCATATACTTGATCTAAATAAATATCACTGTAATCCTCTTCCAATGGATTTCATGTTAAAGCTGCCTCCTCTGCTTCTGATCTCTACTCATTTGAAATGGTTGTATTGATACAGCAATCCATTTCCACACTAAATATAATGAGAAATTTTAAAAATATCTTCTGTGAAGGAATAGGTTCATAGGTTCATAGGTAGGTACTAGGCTATCTGCCCGAAGGCATTTATAAGCCTAGCCAGAATGTGTTGGCTTTCGCCGCCCCCTTAGATTAGTTCCCTGTGCCTCTCCAGCAGAGCCACTGAAGTGATCCCTGGGGTAAACTTTATGTTTCCCATCCACTTGTCAAGGTTTCTCTTGAAGAGAGTTAGCAAGAAGCTCTGCCTAATGTAGACCAGAATCTTGTTCCAGAGCATGGGAAGTCTCTGGGAAAGGAATCTATCCCTCCAGCACATCCTATTTATTGTTGTGGTGAGGTTTAGATCCCTGGAGCATGTGGTTTTCTTTAGGTGGAGCATGTCCATCAATTCTAGGTTGGATATGGCCTTGTATGTCAGGCAGAGATCACCTCTGAGTAGGTAGTATGCAACCGAGTACAGCTGGAGTTTCTTCAGTCAAGCTGCAAAGGGCATCTGCTTGAGGCCAATGATCCTCTTGGTGAGGTACCTCTGTGGTCTTTCCAGTTGTTGTTGCAGGTGTCTTGTAAGGTACATCCCAAATGGGGCATTGTACTCTATGATGGGTCTGATGAGTGATGCATAGAGGGGCCCAATGACCTCTTTCAATCTGGATGCAAACCCTTTTGTGATTAGGTGGGCCACATAGAAGGATTTTCAAACCACTTTGGCAATGTGATTATCAAAGGAGAGGTTACTATCTACTTGGGTCCCCAAATCCCTTATTACGTCTTCCGTATTTAGGGGGCTACCACCTATGTGATAGTTTATGGGTACTTTGTTTTTTCCAAAGGTGATGACTATGCACTTTTTGGCATTTAGCTTGAGGCCATGGTTTTGACACCAGGTATCTGTCTTAGTGAGACCCTTTTGGAGGATGTCTGTGTCAGCCAGAGAGTCAGTTATAGCCCCTAGTTTGCAGTCGTCTGCAAACTTGGTCAGCAATAGTCCTCCTGTGCTTGCCTGTACCTCTGAGAAGTATATGCTGAACAGGAGAGGTCCTAGGACTGAGTAGCATTACCCTCAGTTTTTTGTTACTTGCGCTATTTACAGTGGTGGGTTTGTCATTTGAGCTTTGCCTAAAAAGGCACTATGGGGGTGGCAAGAGCCTTGGCCAGTATTCGAAAGCCTAAGGGTGACAGGTGCAAAGCCATCTCTAGCGAAGCAGTGTGGCGTGTTGAGCATGTCCTCCCAGGCTGACAGACACTGGATCCCCTTTGAATGACATCAGAAGCTTAGCCAATTGTTGAAATTGATAATTTTTTCTCTATACTATGGTATCATTCTTGGTGAGAGCAGGATGCTAGTCAGGGTCATACTGGCCTGGGTTATGTGATCAGAGAGCTCCTCCATGTATCTTTTTATGTAGTCCAGGGAGGTACGTCTCAGGTTATTCACAGCAACATGGACAATGACAGAGTCATATCTGTACTTGTTCTGGAGTGACCTGAGTGCTTGTGTTATGTGGCGGATCCTGGCACCCGACAGGCAGCTAACAGTAACCTTCTCCTTTTTCAGCCTAGTGAGTGGGACATCAGTGTGCCTGACTCAGTGTCACCTATTACTAGTGTGTTGGGTATGTTATTTTGTCTTAAGGGCTGTCATTGCATGGCACACTGGTTTTGTGAAGTATGTGTTTCATGGTTTGTGTTGAGGGGTGGAGGTTGCTTGGATGTCTGCTTTGGAGGTCTCTATTGCTTTTGTAGATTTTTATTTAGAGCCTCCGAGTATGTTTTTATGTATTTATATGTGTTTTTTGCTGGTGTTAGTTTCATAGGTCTATGTGAGACTGGTAGTGTGATGCAAGTAATTCCCTTCTCCTCTTGACTGCCTGGTCCAGTCTTGGGTTGAGAGAGCTTAGCCTCCAGTTTGGCTGTATAATTGCATCTCTCGCATGTATTAGTTATACTGTAGAGAAGGACAAGGCTCTCTATTTGACCTTACCAGCCAATCAGTAAAACAGTTCAGTGTACCTATCCAGGCATGTCCAAAGGGCAGTTTCAGGTGTACTCTCTAGTCCAACTGGTGAATCTGGGCATTTTGAGGCAATGTTACAATTGCCTCATGTATACAGACAACCCTCTTCTCCTTCCACCAAAGGGTGGTTTAGTGCTAAGGTTTATTAGTGCTTGCTATGAGTTTTGAGCAAGTGGTGGGATGAGAAGTGAATGGTTTGAGGGCTTAAGTTGTAAGTTTGTCTAGTTCCAAGGGAAAAACTGAGTAGACTTTGTGGAGCCGGGAATAGATATACCCTAGCTAACTGGCTGCCTGCGGGTTTTATAGCAGGGAAATAAAAGAGATAGAAATTAGCCCAAAACTGGACTATACTAGCTTAAAAAGGTGGAAAAATAAGTATTTTTTTGTTTTTTATTCAGAAAATAAAGCAGATACAATCAAAAAGCACTTTAAATGCACAAAATGGCCATCATACTTGAGTGTGTAGCCTACAACAGTTAAACAGGTAATTTAAACACAAAAATGACTTTGTTAAAGTGCAGGCAGTAAAATAAGTACAATATGTAGCTGAAACAAGCTTTTTAAATCATGGAAACTCTAGAAAATCGGCATTTTAGGCGGAATTAGCTAAAGGCAGCAAGAAAATGCAGAAAAATGATACTTAATCACTCCAAAGTCTCTCTTTTGTCTCTCTGCTGCTGTAGAACTCTGCAGTGCACCAGGCAGGAGCTTGCTGAGCTGTGTACTAGCCCAAAAACCTCGCAAATGTGGGTTTTATAGCAGGGAAATGAAATTGATAGAAATTAGCCCAAAATGGCCAATAAACTATTAATTTCTGGGCTGAAACCATTCCTCCATGGACAGATAGGCTGCTCAAAGCTCCCTCGCTCACAGGGAACAGAGAAACTTCCTTCTATCCAAGTAAGGTATGAGCAAACACAGAGACTTGTAACACAGCCCTGAATTCAGCACTAACATGAAAACTGGACTATACTAGCTTAGAAAGGCAGGAAAACAAGTATTTTTTTTGTTTTTTTTTTTTGGGGGGGGGGTTCAGAAAATAAAGCAGATACAATAAAAAAAAACACTTTAAATGCACAGAAATGGCTATTACACTTGAGTGTGTAGCCTACAGCAGTTAAACAGGTAATTTAAACACAAAAATGACTTTGTTAAAGAGTAGGCAGAAAAATGAGTACAATATGTAGCTGAAACAAGCTTTTTAAATCACAGAAACTCTAGAAAATCCACGTTTTAGGTGGAATTAGCTAAAGGTAGCAAGAAAATGCAGACAAATGATACTTAATCACTCCAAAGTCTCTCTTTTGTCTCTCTGCTGCTGTAGAACTCTGCAGGGCACCAGGCAGGAACTTGTTGAGCTGTATACTAGGCCAAAAACCTCGCAAATGTGGGTTTTACAGCAGGGAAATGAAAGCGATAGGAATCATCCCAAAATGGACAATAAACTACTAATTTCTGGGCTGAAAACACTCCTCCAAGGACAGATAGGCTGCTCAAAGCTCCCTTTCTCACAGTGTACAAAGAAACAATGGCTATCACACTTGCCCTATAAATAAAGGTTTAACTTCATCTGTGCGATCGTGCTTTTCTGCGACTCAGAGCGAATTACGAAAAACTTCTGAGGACAAATGTTAAAAATGGTTTAACTGAAAACCATTTTCAACATTTGTCCCATATGTTTGAATGGCTAAATGCATTTGCATTGTAGCCATTCGAACATATGTGAGTCGCCATTGTGAGTTTTCTGCGTTTGTCCATTCGATGAAAGGACATTGCGCAAACCACTCACAACAAAAAGAAGGTAAACCATAAATAAATTATATAACAAGAGAAAGAAATGGCTTAATTCTTATGAGAAGTCTCATTATTATAATTACCTTAAAAGCATACTTAATCAGACTAGTAAAGAGCTTAAAGGAACCATTAGGAAGTTCAGATCTGAATATGAATGCACAATGGCCAATAAAATGAAAAATAATAATAAGTCAGTCTTTATCTATGTCTGGAAGTTAACAATTAACAATGTTCATAGTTAGTCCACATAAATTCTGCGAACTATAACCCAAAAAAAGTTAATTTAGTACAAATTTTAGTCCACCCATAGTTATCGCTGTTTCACTGATTCTGCAGTCACAGCCTTCTACGTGCTCATCTAATTTCCAAAGGGATCTCCTCTAGATCCACAGAAGTCAGAATTCTCCTTTAGACATATCTCATCTGATAAATTATTCAATATATTGCCCCTTTTGGCATAAATCTATCTAAACATATCAGTCAAGATGAGAGACCTAAAAGGTTCCTAGCTAAAAAGATTAGTGGTCAAAAAACTCCTAGTTATCAGGACAGAATAGAAGCCCTCTATCTATATACTCAGTTTCTGATAGACTCCTTCATGGGTATCTGTTTCTAGCTTTTTAAGCCATGAAAGATCCAATCCTATTTAATCTTCCCTTCCCTCCCTTCACAGAACAGATGTGTTTTGGATTAAAGGAACTGATCCTTCATTAACAAATAAGTAACATTGACATGATAGATTCCTATCCCAAAGTATCCTGGGTCTGTATTAGATTATCAAACGTTTTATTCAACGAATGCTCACATGAGCAAAAACACTGGAAATCGAAAGGGTGTTTGTGGGGTTGTAGTACAGTGAGGAGTGGGATATTTGCCCTTGTCTCATTGCAGTGTGATCTCAGAGTTGGAATATATAGTTAGCGGGGGGGGTGAGTTTGATTTCCAGCATTTTTGCTCATGTGAGCGTTCGCTGAATAAAACTTTCGATAATCTAATATAGACGCAGTATCCCCACCTGTGCAACAAACTTACATTGCATGTCAAGCATAGTAACACCCCTGCCACCTTCAAGGCAAATCTAGATAAAAATGTGAATAATTGGACAGGCAGCATCATATTCTCCCAGGATCTATTGTGTGCTGCCCTCCTTGAAGCTGGAGAGAGCATATGTGTCTTTTTGGCTAGGCTCATAATGGTCTGCAGACTAATTGCCTAGTACTTACCCATAACCTATGAAAGGTGAGCAATGGGGGAAGGAGAACTGCTATGACACAGATGAAGTAATTGGTTGTTTATATAGCAGAAATTATTGGATTAGAGACTTGATTCTTCTGCTGCTTAAGTCACTAGGCCATCTAGGATTCTAAGATCACGTCTTTCATTTTGCTTTGTTCTTGTCACTTAATAAAGTAATTTTTATACTTAGTTTTATGTTAGTCCAAAGACGGTCTATGAAAGAGATTTTATTTCAGGAATGACCTGGGGTAGGTTTGCATGCCTGCTACATCTTATTCGTATTAGAGCTATACTGCTGCAGAATAATAGGCAGGATTAAAATGATTGGCTGCATCATCCGGTGGTAATTAAGACAGGACAGAACTGTCAACTGATTATAGCCGATGGATGCAGGTGAGCGAATCAGACTTAATATTTCTGGAATAACAAAGGCCATGAGGCTTGTTGATTTTTAATTGGTTCCAAATATAGGGTGTTAGGAGATAGTAACAGATTGTGTCAGATAATCAGGTAACCCAACAATGGAAGCACTATTTTGTTGTGGGTTGTGTGTTAGTGATTACCAAATCTGTGGTTCTTTCATGGCCAGTGTTCTAGTGTAGTTATTTAGCTTACACCATAGCACTGATTAGTCTCAAGGCTTTCGACACCATTCCCCACTCTGGAATTATAGATAAACTCACTAAACTAGGTATAAATCCCTATGTCACAAGATGGGCTTCCAAATGGCTCACTGACAGAACCCACACTGTGAAAGTAGCAGACTACAAATCTGACTTCAGACCAGTGACAAGTGGAGTACCACAGGGTTCAGTCCTGGGTCCTCTCCTGTTTGGTATCTACTTCTCTGAAGTACAGGCTAACACAGAAGGTCTTTGTCTAATGAAGTTCGTAGATGACTGCAGACTAGGAGCCATAATCGAAACTCCTAACGATGTGGACATCCTAAAAAAGGGCCTCACTGAGACGGATGCCTGGTGTCAAAGCCATGGCCTCAAGCTCAATGCCAAAAACTGCATTGTCATCCCCTTTGGTAAAAACTCTGTACCCATGAACTACAACATAGGCGGTAGTATACTTAACACTGAAAGTGTGATAAGAGACCTTGGGATACAGGTGGACAGTAGTCTCTCCTTTGATAATCACATCGCCACAGTAGTCAGGAAATCCTTCTACGTGGCACACCTCATCACAAAAGGTTTCTCATCCAGAAAAAAAGAGGTCATTGTTCCCCTCTACTCATCACTCATTAGACCCATTATAGACTACAACGCCCCTTTTGGTATGTACCTCACAAGACATCTACAACAACTGGAAAGGCCGCAGAAATACCTCACAAAGAGGATTACTGGCCTCAAACAAATGCCCTACGCAGACCGTCTCAAAAAACTCCAGGTTTACTCCATCGCATATCGCCTACTCAGAGGTGATCTCTGCCTAACATACAAAGCTATGTCAAACCCAGAGCTGTTGGACATGCTCCACTTAAAGAAATCCCAATCCCACCGAGCTACACGCTCTAGGGATCTAAACCTTGTCACCACAATAAACAGAGCATACCGGAGGGATAGATTCCTGTCCCAGAGACTTCCCATATTCTGGAGTAAACTACCTATCTATATCAAACAAAGGTCCTCATTAGCACTCTTCAAGAAAAATCTTGATGATTGGATGGGAAATAGGAAATTCACCTCAGGGATCACATCTGTGCCTCTGCTCGACAGTGGCACAGGAAAATAATTTTCTTGGGTGGCAAAAGCCAGGGTACCTTTTTGGCTGGGCTTTTATAGGCCCCAGGGCCCGATAGCCTAGTACCTACCGATGAACATATGAACCTATGACTAGTTTCCATCTGATGTTAATATTGCCCATAAGGATTTACTTGTGGTGACATTAGATGTGAACATGTAGAATGCTGCATAAACTATATCATCTGCAGCATGTGAAAAGTACAAGCAGGCACAGAGTGGATTTTTAACTAATGAATCCTGATCTGAATGGTATAAATTTTAGATGGAGAAATTGAGATGGTGCTAGGAAATAGTTGAGATTGCATTCAACACCCTTATGGCATTTGTTAACAATATGCTTACCATACCTGTGAGGAACAGTTTCTGAACCATCTTCTGGCTTTATCCATGTTTCTGAGACTGAAAGTACATCTGTCTGGTGTAGATAAAGTCAGTTACTGGATAAAGAAGTTTTGCTTCTTATACATCTATTATTTGTGTGAGCTGTGTTAAGTCCAGATGTGGATAATCAGTAAGTATTGCCATGTGCCTATATGATAGGTAGGCCAGAGATGGGATGGACATTGCCTGATAAGAGTAATAATATAGTACAGTTAACACAGGAGGGTTGCAACATGTACTTTTTCCTTCTGGTGTGTTGGACATAATTTAAGAAGACTCAAAATCTTGATTTCTTAATGCTAGATAAAGCATTGGATGTGATAAGAGGGTGAGAAGGGAAACTGGTTTTGGGGGGTATGGATAACAGAGTGCACCACTACAGGGGTACTATAAGCAAAAAGACAAATATCCGTGATAACAGTAAGAATAGCAAGAACAGGCAACACATATTTGTCTTAATGGGGGGATGTTCATCTGTTGTTTGGTTAGCTCCATCTTGGAGCTCATCAGACAAGAAGTTGTAGGAGGATACATTTTGGATATATAAATTGACCTAGGCTAGGGTGAATATGAAAGGGGTGGGAAGGGCCACCTGAGCTAAATCTTCCAGGCAGATACCTTCCAAAAAATGTGCTTTCGCCAAGTCAACAGTCAGAACCAAAGAACTTCAAGTGTAAGGGGAGAAGGTCACTGTTTAATACTTTTTCTTTTTCCTATTTTTCATCCTGCGTCTTCTTTTAATTTGATTTTTGTGTTTTACTTCAGCTTCTTTTACTTCATACAAGTCATTATATGTACAGTGTTGGCCCCTCGCTAGGACAGCTGTCTTTAGCCAAACTGGCAGTCCTTCCAACACTGGGTTATCCATCACTGGCTTTCCCTGCCCTCTGTACAATCTATAAGCAACCCATTTTTTGTGAGCTGCTATTCATTTTATCTCCCTCTGCTCATTTCCTGACCACCTCCCCCCCCCCCCGTGATGTCACAACTGATAATGTAACAGAACTTAATTCTATGAGGAAAAAAAGTAGTTTAACAATAAGTAATTAAACAACACTGAAGGATCAGTCTATCCTAAGATCCCGGCACTGAGTAGAGACACATCAATATGTTCCAAATTAGAATTTTAGCTTAAAATGGATGAACACTGCTCAAAAATAAGGCACTACGGAGGCAGCAAAGGCTTTAGCCAGAATGCGAACACCATGGTAAGAGAGATGCAGGCCATTCTTGGGAAAGCAGAAAGGCTTGTCAAATTATCTCATCCCAAACTGATATATACTGGCTTCCCCTAGAGTGATAACAGCCACAGATCTGATTATTGAAGCCAGTCATATTCTCTTGGAATTTTGGCATCATTCTGGATGAAGACAATGTACCACTCAAGTCCATGGTAATGCCTGTCCATGAGGTTCACTTAGTTGGGTATCTATGAGTTGATCTCAGTAGTAGAGAGATTGTAAAAAAAAAAAAAAAAAAAAAAAACCCAATGTGATGATCTGTTATAAACATGTGTGTGTGTATAAAATACATACATATATATATATATATATATATATATATATATATATATATATATATATGGTTTCACTTCATAAATGCGAATTGCTGAAATATTGAATTTCAGCAATTCGTGTCCATGAAGCCAAAACCTCTAACTAACGAAAGTGCATAATCACGAATAGGACTATGTCGAATTCGCACTTATGCATTTTCGTTATCATACGAAAGTGTTCGGCTGGGATGGTGTCTGCAGTTTAAGGTGAGTGAGTGTGTGTGAGTGTTTTTATAACTTGTATGAGTGGGTCAGGGTAGGGAGGTGGGGGTATGAGTGTGTGTGTTGGCTGTGTGATTTTTTTTTTTTTTTTTACTGTTTGGGTGTTCTTGGAGTTAGTATATATAAGTAGGGGGGAGGGGGGAGCAGGGGACTTGCCCCCCTCCATATGTGTAGTGCAGGTGTGTGTCTGTGTGGTGTTGTGTTGTATTTCAGTGTTTTGTGGTGTGGGTGTTATGGTTTGTGTGTTGTGTGCTGTATGCTGTGTGTTCAATGTTGATTTCGTAGTTGTGAAGTGTCAGTGTTTTAATGGTTTCGGCTTTATACTGTTAAAATGCTGAAATTCGATATTTGAGCATTTCGGCAATATGAAGTGAAACTGTACACACACACACATATATAAATATATGTTTAATTCAAGTGGTCTAACTGTCAAAAGTTTCATGACTTGAAATACCACCTAAAGAGTTTGAAAATTAACTTTTTGAATATCGCTGGTATTTGGATGTGTGAGATTGCTGTACAGTGGAGACCAGAAATTTGTCCTTTCCCCACTTTAGTTCAGTCTCGGTCGTGGTGTATATAAGTGACAGGGGGTGTGGGGATGTTGCTTGCCTCCTCAATGCAAAAAACATTTTTTGTTTTTTTAATTTTTTTGTGATTCAAATTTTTTATGATGTCTAACTGTTCAAACTGTCTGTAGTTCAAGCACTTGACATAGACTCATGTGTTATAGGTTCATAGGTTCATATTTAGGTACTAGGCTATCGGCCCAAGGGCCTATATAAGCCTAGACAACAAGGTTCCCTGGCTTACGCCACCCAAGAAAGTTATTTTCCTGTGCCACTGTCGAGCAGAGGCACAGAAGTGATCCCCAGGGTGTATTTCCTATTTCCCATCCACTCAACAAGATTTTTCTTGAAGAGCACTAATGAAGAACTTTGCTTGACATAGATGGGTAGCCTGTTCCAGAGTATGGGAAGTCTCTGCAATAGGAATCTTTCCCTCCAGCATGTCCTGTGTATTGTGGTGACAAGGTTTAGGTCCCTAGAGCGTATAGCTTGGAGGGATTGGGATTTCTTTACATATAGCATGTCCAACAGCTCTGGGTTTGACATAGCTTTATATGTTAGGTAGAGATCACCTTGGAGTAGGTGATATGCTACGGAGTAAAGCTGGAGTTTTTTGAGGCGGTCAGAGTAGGGCATTTGTTTGAGGCCAGTAATCCTCTTTGTGAGGTAGTTCTGTGGCCTTTCCAGCTGCTGCAGATGTCTTGTGAGGTACATTCCAAAAAGGGCATTGTACTCTATAATGGGTCTAATGAGTGTCGAGTAGAGGGGAACAATGACCTATTTTTTCCTAGATGAGAACCCTTTTATGATGAGGTGTGCCACATAGAAGGACTTCCTGACTACTGTGGTGATGTGACTATCAAAGGAGAGACTACTGTCCACTTGGGTCCCAAGGTCTCTTATCACACATTCGGTGTTATGTAGATTGCTGCCTATGTGGTAGTTCATGGGTACAGAGTTTTTACCAAAGGGGATGACACTGCACTTTTTGGCATTGAGCTTGAGGCCATGGCTCTGACACCAAGCATCTGTCAAAGCGAGGCCCTTCTGTAGGATGTCCACAAACAAAAATGTGCAAACTTCATTAGCCAGAGGCCTTCTGTGTTAGCCTGTACTTCAGAGAAGTAAATATCAAACAGGAGAGGTCCCAGGACGGAACCCTGGGGTACTCCACTTGTCACTGATTTGAGATCAGATTTGGAGTCTGCAACTTTTACAGTGTGGGCTCTGTCAGTGAGCCAGTTGGCAACCCATCTTCTGACATAGGGATTTATACCTAGTTTAGTGAGTTTAGCTATAATTCCAGAATGGGGGATGGTGTCAAAAGCCTTGGCGAGGTCAAGATAGGCTGTGTGAACCACTTTACCCTCATCTATGGCTTTGGTGACTACCTCAAACAAGTTGATCAGGTTCAGGAGGCATGATCTGCCTTTCACAAACCCGAACTGGGTGGGATCCAGAGTTTGGAGGTTACCAATATCTTTGTTTATGAGTTCCATGATGATACGTTCTATGGGCTTGCAGACCAGGCTCATCAGGCTAATAGTTCGATAGTTCCCGGGATCAGTGGTGGCTCCCCCTTTGTGGAGTGGGATAACTCTTGCTGTGTGCCATTCAGTGGGCACAAAGCCTGATGCCAGGCTATTATTGAACATGGTGCTTAAGTGGGGAGCCAGTTCGTTCTGAAGTTCGTGTAAAATGCAGCCTGGGATGTTGTCCGGTCCCATGGATGCTGTGTTTTTTGCTTTAGAGAGTGCAGCTTTTACCTGCGTAGTTGTGATTACAGGGACTCTGCATTCTTCCTGTATAGATATGGGACCTTTAGGGGGTGGGGGGGAGGGGTAAAGTTAGCACTGAACCTATCTGCCAGAATGTTGGCAATATCAGTTGGTTCTCTAATTTTTATGCCTTTGTGCTGTAACTCAGAGCAGATGTGGGTGTTGCCATCGAGATTCTTGACATAGCTATAAAATGCTTTGTGGTTGTCCTTAGAATTAGTGGCGATTTTGTTTTTGTAGCTAGCTTTGGAGGATCTTATAAGCGATCTCAGCTTCTTACTGAGGCTGACCAGGGAGCTCTTCCACTCATGGGATTTTACTCTCTTTTGCAACAGTTTCTTCCTTCTGTTGTACAGTTTGTTTATGGCAGGGGACCACCAGATTGGCTTCCTTTTTTTGGAGGATAGCATCTTGGTTCTGTTTGGGATAGCACGATCCATGCACTCGTGTAAGTGCTTATAGAGTGCATTTGTGTAGGATTCAGCAGTTGTAACTGTATTGTCCATCTGCATGGGTGTCATGAAGTTCACCACTTCTGTCTTAAGAAGCATGAAGTTGGCTTTGGAGAAATGTTTTACTGTGGTTTCCTTAATGGGGGGTGGGGGTGGGATGTGGACATCAAGGGTGATTAGCTTATGGTCAGATTGGACCAACGAGGAGTTGACTCCAGGTGTGAAACACCAGTCACTCATGTTGGTAATGACTATATATATATGTATATATACATATATATATATGTATATATATATATATATATATATATATATATATATATATATATATATGTGTGTGTGTGTGTGTGTGTGTGTGTGTATATATAGATATATATATAGATATATATAGATATAGATATATATATATATATATATATATATATATATATATAGAGAGAGAGAGAGCTAGATAGATATATGTCGGTGTGGTGTTATTCACTCTGTTGAGTCTACTGTTGTTGATTTTTGCAGAAGTAAAAAGAAGGAAGACTGAGTACATGTGGGTAACTTAAATGTGAGGTTGGGATTTTAATGCCTAAATTTTCAGATATACTTAAAGGATGGGTATTAGGAGTTAGGAATGTGTGTTTGAGTGTTTATGGGTTGGGGTTAGAATAAGGTCTAGGTAAGGGGGTAGATTTATTCTTGGGCATATATGCTGCTGTATGTGGTATGAGTCTAAGTGCCCTGTGTAGTGGCAGAGGTGCGGAATGGGTTTTTCTAAGGTGACGTACAATTGGGCAAAGTTAGAGTTAACATGCATTAGTGATGTGGTACAAAAAATTGTCTAACCCCACTAAGGATGGTAGCAGTACACTTGACATTTAATTCTCATCAACAAGGGGAACAAATTAATTGGTGGTCTTTCATTCCTCTGTAAATGAATGAGTCACACTGAGTGGCTGGAAGGAAGGCTTGAAGATCAAAGTGTGGTTGGGTTGAAGAAATTATTCTAAAAATATAGCTGTTTTGCACAATATGTCATCCACATTATTAAAAAGGGAACTAAAGTAATGGCTTGTCATGTCCATATTTGACCGCTACTACCCCTACCCAAGTGTAATACCCTGTAGGCCTGCTTGAATATTATCTAGAATGCGGCATTACCTCTTTGTTTGAGCAAAACCTATTAAGTCTAAAATATTAGTTTATCTATCTTTCTCAAATAACATCTTGTACATTTTACTTATTTGCTAGCATTGAAGAATTAGAAATACATTTATTACAGTTGTACGTGAACAAGTTCCATACTAATTGAGATCAGATACTAAAAACAGTTATCATTATCACCATTGTTCTGGCTGACTAGATCAATTAAGTTTATAAGTTTCTACAGTTTTCATAAGCAGTTCATCAAGAAATGGACTAATTAATTAATTTTCTTTCTTCTAGGCCAGAGACACACTTTCTAGAAGCCATCTGTTGTTTTCCCATGGTCTACTACATGGTTGGATCTATTGATAAGTAAGTGAAGAACGTGTTCACAAAGTTGTTGATTTTAAGGAAAAATGCTTTTAATTAGATTGCACTTCCTAAGACTTGGTACAACAGTAATCTTATTAGCATGCAATGTATGAATCTGAAGCTGAAATGGAAACTGTTATACCATGCAAGATTCTGGTATCACCTACAAATGATTTTAAAGTCAAGGCCCTTATGACATACTACTGTGCATCTCAGATTGGGAGCTCTATCTTCATCACCTTCAGGAGACAACTCAGCATCTAAAACTTTCCCCGGATACTTGGCCAGTCTCTTTTAATTTACAGTGTTAGAGGAATAAGGACCACTCTCCAGACTTTATTTGCCACATGTAAAGCTGACTGCATCTGTACAACCCAGGGCTACTGTTTTAGGAGGAATTTCTTATTTCTTCTAGTGTCTTTATTTTGGGTTTGTGCTGTTCCAGTATCCCTTTGTTTTTAGATCTGTTCTTCTTATTTTTTGCTGCTTTACATGTATATGCCCCCTCACCCACTCACCCACCCACACAGACAGACACAAAATCTGGCTTCTGCGATTTTCTCTTAGCTTAGTGTTTCTTTAAGCTTGCATTGCCTTAGGAATATGCTGTGCATTTTGTTAGTATAAGAAATGTGTTTTCTTCTTAGCAGGTAAGATCTGTCATCTGCTATATCTGCAAGCATGGTAATAGTACTTCCTGTTTCTGCTCATTAGTTGAGCTTTTCTTTCCACTGAAATGTGACTGTGTTTGGCTTTCACAGAGTGCCTTTGCCTCTGATGGCATCCAACTGAATTCAAAGGGTAACATCCCTGCCTGACTATCAAACTTTACTTGTTTTACTTATTTTTCTTGGGTAAGAAGTTCTCGTGTCATGTCACAAACTTTAATGTCCTGACTCTTGTTGATCACTTTTATTAACTTAGATAGCTTTTCTTGTGTAGCTTTTAGTGACAGCCTTACTGGTTTCAGTGTCAGTTGTAGTCATATGGTTGCCCAGTTTGATAGTTTAGTTGAAGCTTTAACTGAATTCTGGGCTTATTCCCTGACCCTGATACAAACTGCATCAGGATGACCACTGTTTTCTGTTGATTTGGTCTTGGCATTGAGGTCAATTGCATGAACCTCAAGATTAGACTTGCAGTCCCATTGATCTGCCTCAACTTAAGGGGAATATCACCATCAAGCAGCTCTGACTTGGCAGTCAGACCCCCACTCTTAAGTACTAAAGCCCCTTCCCTACTCCCGTAATACATCTCACCCCCTCTAAGTCCTCAGATCTTGTTTTTCACCATAGCAATTAGAAACATTTCCAAAGCATTCTTCCAATAAGTTAAAAATTCATATTTAATTCTAAATTTCAATAAACTTCTCTCAGCTTTTCCTATTTCTACTGTCCAACATTTATTTGTGAAATCACTATCCTTCAACTTTTTAAATGTATTGGCCACCCCACCGTATTCTATAAAACTAGAATACAAAGTGCCCAACCATTCCAATCTATCTTGCTCTTTTAAAATTAGTGTCTCTCTAATTAGATAGCTAAAGCTTAAGTTACACCCTCTTTCATATTCAAATGCTTAGTGCACACTGCAGCTCTTAGGATATTAACCAATTTTTCCATCTTACATTTAAAATCTGTAACATCTACCCCAAGACCACCAATTACTGGAGAGCCCACATTCTGTCTCTCAGTAGCCATCTTGGGATTAGTCCTTCTGTTTTGCTCCTGGTAAGAGAAGGAGCATAGGAACATTATTTGCTGGGGGCTGCTGATCACCAGAAAGCCTAATAGCTGCATCACAGGTACCACTTTGGAATTTGTGCTTATATTTTGCACCTGGCAAGAGAAGGAGCAAAGCACATAGATCCCTGGTTCTTTCTGGTTGGAAAGTGAGTGTCTGTGCTTGACCTTCCTGAATGGCCTGGTTGCTATTCAAGGCATCTACTATGAAAAGGCTACAACAAGCATACAGACCCTTACATCATCTCGGAAAAGACTGTGGATCGCCAAACAGGCTGTGTCCTGCTTCTCATCTTGGGATTGATGCTACTGTTTAACTCTGGTGAGAGGAGAAGAAGCAAATGAACATTATATCCAAGCACAGTGAAGCTGTGGTGAGACCAGCACACTAGTAGATATTCAGGTGACTCCCCTCTTTTCGTCATTCTTGACAAGCTAATTCTTTCTTTTCATTAAGTACTGCTTGATCTGCTTCTAATTTCAGAACACCTGCCTAAATATTTTATCCATAAATCATCAGGCTCTACTTATCAGGCTCTACTTATTAGTTTCCCCTTAAGTGTTTGGCAATGCTCTGTGTAGAGACACACCTTGAATTGACATTTTTCCTGTATAAGCACCATTGAAATTTCATCAGTACCTAGTTGCACACAGGACAGCTAGTTTGCAGTGACAAGCACTGCCCCCAGAGTTGCAAACTGGATACTCTTGACATTACTTTATATTCTTATTCCAACTGTCTGATCAATAAAGAAGGGTCTGTTGCCATGGATATGAACTTTCCACTATCTCCGTTACCAACTTTATAGATATGGGCATCTTGAGACACTGTAGAAATTGCCTCATGCTTACTGACAACCAAATAATTCTTAAACAAACTAATACGGTATGTGAGAGATGTATTTGCATGTCATTGGAGGCAAAGCTCTCAGATAAGAGTACTCCTAATGTCAGTACAGTTATCAGTAGTACACCAGTTGCACCCATCACACACAATTCAAAGCAGAAACATAGACCCACATTTGCTGATGCACTTAAATGTAAATTTCCTAAACCCCAAAGACCTCCTAGATGAAGTACACATTACAAAGACCTTCAGCAACCCCGAATGCACTCTTTCAAAACAACACCTGCATCAACACACGCACAGCCACAGCTCATGGAGACTCCACTTTCTAAGCCCATAAGGCTAGCCACCACAGTATCCAACATTCTATTCATTAGACACTCCATTGTGAGACACACTGATGCCTCTCTCACCAGGTTGAGTAATGAGAAAATCTTGGTCAGTTGCTAATCAGGGACCAGGATCCATCACATTATGCGCACACTCAGGTCATTAGACCACAAGTACCAGTATGATTCAATCAAAATCCATGCGGGTGTAAATGAAGTGAGACACACCTCCTTGACTATATGAAGAGAGATCATGGAGCTTTTAGAATATGTGTCCCAAGCTGGTATAAGCCTAGCATTGAGCAGCATTTTACCTTCTCAAAGGATGATGCCACAATATGAACAAAAGATGACTGACTTTAATAATTGGCTTAGTTTTTGATGTCCTTCTAAGGAGATGCAGTATTTGTCAGCATGGAGGGAGATGGTCAACAGACACTGCTTCACTAGGAATGGTTTGTGCCTTTCGAATATTAGCTAAAACTTTGTCCTCTCCCATATTGCCTTCTTTTGGGCAATGCCAAACGCAAAGTACTTCCAACATAAATCAAAACCAAGAAAATCTAAAAGTGTTACTATTCAGTGCTAGGAGTCTAAAAAAAACAGTGCTTAGAAGCTCTAGTCACCCCAGAGAATGCTGGCATGTAAAATCACTGAGACATGGTTTAAAACCACTGACAGCACACTGACAGTTCAAGGTTATAATGCCTTCCATGCATTTCGACCAGCTATTATACAGGCAGGGACTAAAGGTGCAGGTAGCTTGATTTACATCAGAAATAAATATACCTCAAGACTGGTCAAACAGGACAATGTACTTGAGCTTATCTGCATTCAAGTCATCTTAGGAAAAATCCAATACCACTTTCTTGGCAGCTATAGGTCCCCCTCTATGACCCAGGAAACCCATAACATATGTTTAAACTTATTGGAAACACATCATCCAACCCAATATCATAGCTCAAACATGCTACTAAGGATAATGATATAATCCCACCAGGTTACAACATCCTAAGCTTAGACCGACTTAATAAAAAAGGTGGTGGGGTTGCTATACTGTATAAATCTAAACTACAGGTATTATCAATAGATGTAAAACCTCCCCCACCCAGTAATGCTGAAATGTTAATCTCTAAGCTCCTGATTAATACCAATAAATCATTAAACATAATTTGCACCTATATCCCCCCAGGTAATAATATTAATACTCTTGAGAATATCCTTAGTTGGGTATCAACTTCCTTCCCTCAAGAAACTATACTCCTTGGAGACTTCAATATAGACTGGAACTGTTGTACCTCTGGCAAACCAACTACCCACATAAACCTTTATGGTTTTAATCAAATTATCACCTCCCCTACCAGAACCCATAAACCCAGCAATAAGCAAGCCACCTTAGACTGGATACTGGTAAACAACAACCCCCTCTCTTATAAAACAGGTACACTCCCAAATGATATTAGTGATCACTCCCTTACCTACCTAATCAGGCAAAAAAACATTATATCAAACCAAGCAACCTTCAGAACTATCTACAACAAAAAAACTTCAAACCTGCTAGCTTCCAAGCAGAACTTAAAGCATGCAATTGGTCACCCCTAAAATACCTACCTCTTGACAAAACTGTCTCTTATTTTAACACAAACTTCCTTCAAATCCTAGAACACCATGCCCCCTCTCATACAGTTAGGACTAGAACAAACCAGCACCTTGGTTAACAAAAGAAACTAAAAAAAAAATGATACAGAGAAAGAGAGTTTGGTCCAAATGGAGATATACCAAAACCTCAACTGATCAGGAAACCATTAGACAGCTCAGAAATACTACCAAGAAATCAATACTCCAAGATAAAAAAAACTACTACCAGAAATTCCAACAAGCCCAGCATCAAAACCCACAAAAATTCTGGACAGGTATAAACAGCCTACTCCACCCAGAACACTCCAAAACTCCTACACCTTCCAATCTAACTCTGAATACTCCTAGTCAAATAGCCAATACTTTTAACAAATTTTTCTCTGAAACAGCTCAATCCTTAGCAAATACCCTACCTTCCACTAGCATCCCTACGACATGCTCTCTAACCAACTTACCTCCAGCCTTAAAACTGCAGCCTGTTCCAACAACTCTCATCCGTACACTACTTCACAAACTAAAACCTTGCACTCCTTCTGCTGACCTCCTCCCAGCTGAATTTCTACAAATGGCAGCTGGTGTACTTGCTTACCCTATCTCCATCTTAATAAATAGAACTATTACAGAAGGTTCTATCCCATCACTCTGGAAAGTCTCACATATTATCCCATTACACAAAGGAGGCAACTCAACTGAACTCTCCAATTTTCGTCCCATAGCACTACTATCTCCATTAGCTAAAATCATGGAAAGATGCATTGATCGGCAACTCCTTGATCATCTTCTACTAAATGATCTCTTAGCTGATTGCCAACATGGCTTTAGACCATTTCATAGTACCACTACCGCACTACTATCCTTTATAGACTGTATTAATAGGAGTCGCAATAACAACTTGCTCTCCTCAGCTCTATTTTTAGACCTCTCCAAAGCCTTCGATATGGTGAATCACATCCTAATGTTAAACACCCTTAAATCACTTATAGGAGACACTTTAACCATCAAATGGTTTAAGTCATATCTAGAAAACAGACAACAAGCAGTACTCTGGAATAATAACCTATCAACTCACCTCCCTATCTCCCTAGGAGTCCCACAAGGTTCTATTCTTGGACCCCTCCTTTTCTCTATATTTATTAATAATCTGAATTAATCTCTCCCTCAAACCACCTGCATACAATACGCCGACGACTCTACATTAATCTGTACTGCAGCCTCTCAGGCTGAACTACAGTCTAGCACCCAAAAAGTATTCAACTTAGCAGAAGACTGGTTCTCCAAATGCTGTCTCCTCCTAAACCTGAAAAAAAACAAACTCCTACTTTTTACCCCTACTCAAAAGTCTCCCCCTATCTACTTCTCAGTAACATCAAATAATAGCACTGTAATAGTACCTGATACCACAACCAAGCTTTTAGGTGTAACAATCGATAATAATCTTAGTTTTGACCAACACATAAACTTAACTATCAAATCACTTAATAGAAAACTTGGTTCACTTTATAGACTAAAAACCTTCCTTACTCCCTCTGCCAGGACTATTATTGCCCAAACTCACCTAATCTCCCTCTTCTTTATGTCTCACCTATCTACACTAACCTATCCAAAAATAACCTAAACAAACTGGTCACCTCCTATAATAACATTGCCAGATTTGCAACTGGTTCCCCATTCCGTACTCACCATTGCCAAAATCTGAAAAAATTAGGATGGCTGGAATTGCAAAACCAAATTCTTTTCCAACAACTAACTATTACTCACCATATCCTGCATCATCCTACAAATACACCCATACTCTCTACCCTTATTAGCCCTTATAAAAACCTAACAACCCTACGCTCAGCTAATAAGTCACTACTAGCCACCCATAAATCTAACAACAAATCTGGAGACTGTCTTTTCAATAATAGCATTGGAAATTCTTGGAACAAGCTTCCTACCAAGCTAACATCCCTGGAATCCACACCACTTTTCAAAAAGCATCTAAGAATCCACCTATCTTTGCAATGGCTTTGCCCCTGTACTAATCCTGGCTAAACTTTTTTTCCTCCTCATTCCACCATCTTCACATGCACAATTACAGGCATCCCTTGTAAAAATGTCACCCTTTCTTTGTCTTTTCTATATTAAGTTGTATTTTAACTTTCTAATATTGCCTTTAAACATGTTAATCCTGTTATAAACATGTCATTTTATATTCTGTTATGTAATGAATATTTCATTTTTACTAGTCACTATATCAATTTTAATTTTTAAAATATGTTACTCCTATGCAGTATTTTTTTGGTTTCTTTAGAACAATGTTGTAGTGGAGCTATATCAATTTTAATTTTTAAAATATGTTACTCCTATGTAGTATTTTTTTTTGGTTTCTTTAGAACAATGTTTTAGTGGAGCTTTTCTCCCCAGGCCTCTACTGAAAATGGACATATATCCAGTTAGACTAGCCCAGTCAACAAATGTAAAATAAAAAAAAAAATAAAATATACATGGGTGACTTTAATTACCCCTCTATTAACTGGAAAATCATATTCATTTATTTATTTATTTATGTATCTGTCATTTTCAGCAGAGGCCTGGGGAAAAAAATCTCCAGAGACAATGGAAGAATTTTACAGAAAAAAGGTTATATATATATATATATATATATATATATATATATATATATATATATATCGTAATAAGATGAAAATTACATGGAGTAAAAATGTTTAAAAAAGTATGTAAATTGAGTAAAATAGTAAAATGATTATATAGTTAACATAGTTTTGTGAAAGACAAATTATTTATAAATCATAATTCAACAGTGTGAAGGTTATGTACAAGAAGAAAGAGAATATGAGGCAGTAGACATGAGGAAGATATATAAATAATGAAATGGAATTGTCATGAAAGAGAATACTGCCAGCCCCGCCATCTGGAATTTTGTAAATAATTGTGTGTCATTTGTGAATATCAACATGATTCATATAAGATATTTGTGTTACAAATGTGTTAGAGCTGTATGTCATATAAGATGTTTTTGTACAGATGTGTGCTGAAGAGGTATTAAAGTGCTATTTGAAATGTATCCACAGTGTACCCTACTGGAATAGAACAGAAATGTACATACACTATCGTAACTGTTTATTATAACATCGAAGTTTTTAAACATTGAATGTTATAGTATCGAACCCGTAATGTCGAACGCTGAAAACAGCGAAGGTGCAGGACATCGAATTCTTTCCCAGGGAAATATAATAATATATGGAATATGTTAAAGTATACTTATCACCCATTTCCATCAGCACAGAACAGTAAGTTTTCTCTGAGATTTTCTCTATCAGATTTACATTATCAGTTCTCTGCATCACACTTGGGATTACTTACTGCTCCTAAGGGGTTCACAAAGTATCTATCTCCTGTGATAGCCCATTGCATTCTGCACTGCATTCATTTTCCTTATTTAAATGACTTATCTTTGCAGAATGTTTCTCCAAGTGTCAGGAGTCCATTAGAAGGGTAAGAAATATCCTTAATAACCTAGTTTTCCAGTTAAATAGGATTGTGGTTCTAGGATACCTTCTGGACTTGTCCATAAAAAAGGCATCTTTAAAAAACTGGACTTCTGTCTGGAAATTTTTCCTAATTTTCTGCCATCAGTCCCAGACTTCAGCCATAGAGTATCTCAGGATGTTAGGGTTCACCGTATGTATGAATGTCATAATTTGTCTTGCCAAGTTGCACATGAGAAAAATTCAGTGGTTTCTAGAAAACTATTTGGAGCCAGCATTCCCACTGTCTAGGTTTACTGATTGCCATTTGGGGATTTTTATATAGAGAGAACTTCTTTGGTGGAGAATTATGTTTTCTGTGAATCCAGATCTCATTCTCCGGCACATCCTGTGCTCAGTATGTTACAACAGATGCATTGGATTTTGTATGGGGAACTGTATCTGTGAGGTTAAAAATGTAGGGCAGGAAAACATCGGTTTGGGACAAGAATGTGATATAAAAGAACTAGAGCAAAAGGGAGTGTATAAATATATGGGAATCAATGAAGGAACAACAATAAAACATGAACAAATCAGAATAAAACTTAGTAAGGAATACTTTAGAAGACTTAAATTAATGCTGAAAACAGTGTTGACATCTAGGAACAAAATCCAAGCTATAAACCAATTTGCTCTTCCTGTCCTAACTTACAGTTTTGGAGTGATTGACCGGCCCCAAAATGTGTCGGATAAATTAGGTAGGAAAACAAAAAGGATGCTTCATGATTATCAAATGATTTATAAAAATCAGTGCATTCCAAGATTATATATTTCCCATTCCAAAGAAGGGATGGGCCTCCTTGAAATTGATTACATGTGTAGATCTGCAATTGTGGGACTCCACATATATCTGCTGACCTTACATGACCCAAACATAGTGAAAGTTTTGAAACATGAGGAGAATAAGTGTATGGTGATTTCTCTGCTTAATCTAGCAGAAGCATATTGGCATCAAGCAGGAATGAAAATCAAACCAGAAGCAGATAAAAATCAGGCAGCAACTGAATGTGCCAAAAAACAAAAGAAAGAATATAAGGTGAAGGACCAGATGAGAAGGCAAGAAATGTGGAAAATTCATAAATATAGTTGCAAGTATAGAAAACTTCTGGAAGAACCTCATGTTGATCAGGAATGAACTTAGGCATGGATAAGGAAAGATGAATTCAAACCAAGAGATGAAAGGTTAATATTGGCAGCCCAAGACAGTAGGCTACATACATCCTGGTTTACAAAGTCCATTGAACATGTGGAAGAAACAGACAAATGAAGGTTTTGTAAAACCAAATTGGAAACAGTTGCATATCATGTTGCTGGTTGCGACATACTAATGGCAGAAGGACTGTTTACTGAAAGGCATAATAATGTGGCAAGACTGTTGCACTGGGGATTGTGCACACATTATGGTAGTGAAGTGGGTGAAAAAACACTGGAAACATGAGCCACTAAGCATCATAGAAAATGATGAAGTTTACATCACATGAGATCACCCATTACCAACAGTTCAAAAGATAGATGCTAGAAAAACAGATATAGTTGTCCATGAAAAGAAGACAAAAGTAGCATTGATCATTGAAATCGCCACACCTAGTAACTATAGTGCCTTACGTACTGAGAGACACATTGTCATAAAATACCATGATCTGCAGGCAGAAATGAAAGCAATGTGGAAGAAAGATACTCTGATATCTCCAACAGTAATAGGAGCAACGGGTATTATAAAAAAGAATCTACAATCGTATTTAGATATGTTATCAGTACATGTAACCCCACACGAATTGCAGAAGGAGTTCATTACTGGGCACATTGTGGGTGCTGCGAATAGCACTTTTGGCTGACATCAAAGACTGAAACAATACTAATTTCATGAACTTTAATCATACTTTGACTTAGGAATCATTTCCATAAAAGATTTGGAGAAATACCAAGTATCTGCATACTAAGCTGCAAATACATACTGTTTACTTAGCTGCGATCGCATACAGTACTGAGGGGACTGCATACTAAGCACTTATTACATATTGTACCAAGTGCCTGTTTACTAAGCAGTGAGTACATACTGTACCAAGTGTCTGCATACTAAACTGTCTGTGATCTCATACAGTACCAAGTTCTTACATACTAAGCCATTACAAATCACAAATTGTACCAGTACCTGCATGCTAAGCTGACTGTGATCAAATGCTGTACCTGTTACCTACCTGATGAGCTACCATGAACTTGACACATGCAGAATCAACTATAACTCTGCACCAAATGCCTGCTGAGCTGTCGGTGATCACAAATGTTTCCCAGTACCCGTCCACTGAGCAGACTTCAATCACACCCTGTACCTGACAGCTGCCTACTCAGTTCTGTTCACACTGCCTACCTACTGAGCTGTCAGTGGTCACACTAGTGAACCATCAGTAATCAAATACTGTACCCAAAGTTTACCTGCTATGCTTTAAGTAAGCACATACCCCACCCAGTGCTTGCATACTGAGTTGTCAGAGATCACACACACTGTCCCGTACCTGCTTACTAAATTGTCAGAGATCGCACATTGTACCCAACTGCCTTCCAGAGTATTAGTGGCTGCCGACTATACCCAATGCCTTCTCAGCAATAGCCTTTTTGACTTTCACACAATGTACCAAGCATCTGCATAAACAAAGCTGTCAATGATCAAACACTGGACTCAACAGCTACCTACCTGTACTCAGTGCTGTCTGCTGAGCTTCCAGTTAGCACAGACTGTACTCAGTGCCTGTCTCCTGAATGACTATCCATGGGTAATAAGTTATCTTACATTCTACCCAGTTCCTGCCTGTTGAGCTATCAGTAATCTCACTCTTACTCAGTATCTGCATATAGAATGGTCCGTGATCACACACACATACACACACACACACACACACACACACACACACACACACACACACACACACACACACACACACACTGTACCCATTCATTGCCTAATAAGCTGTCAGTGATCACACACTGTACCCATTCATTGCCTAATAAGCTGTCAGTGATCACACACTGTACCCATTCATTGCCTAATAAGCTGTCAATGATCACACACTGTGACTCTTCATTGCCTAATACAATATCAGTAATCATGCACTGTGCCCATTCATGGCCTAAAGGCAGTCAGTAAGCACACAAAGTACCCATTCATTCCCTAATTTGCTGTCAGTGATCACACACTGTACCCATTCATTGCCTGATAAGCTGTCAGTAATTATGCACTGTACCCATTCATTGCCTAATTAGCTATTAGTGATCACACACTGTACCCATTCATTGCCTAATTAGCTGTCAGTGATCCCACACTGCATGCATTCATTGCCTATTAAACTTTCAGTGATCACACACTGTACCCATTCATTGCCTGATAAGCTGTCAGTAATTATGCACTGTACCCACTCATTGCCTAATTAGCTATTAGTGATCACACACTGCACCCATTCATTGCCTAATTAGCTGTCAGTGATCCCACACTGTATGCATTCATTGCCTATTAAACTTTCAGGGGTCATACACTGTACCCATTCCCTCAATAATCATACGCTATTCACAGTACTTGCCTAATGAAATGTTAGGGAACATCTTCTCTACCCAGCACTATCTAAAGTCAGTGGTGGACACAATATAGTTGCCAGTTATTTGACCAGCAAGATGATAGCACAGTTATGGGCAGCAGTACTTTTCGAGTCATTGCATCTATAGCTGTTAGCTCAGTCGTCTGTAATTAACAGTTGAACAACAATGTCTCATCATTGTGGGGGGAAAATAACACAGACATGGAGGGTGTTCCTTTGGCCAGTGCTCTTTAGCTGTTTTCAGAGTGAAAAGACTGAGTGCCGGTGACAAGACACTGTAGCCTTTATTTCTGAATATTATATTTTGCGTTGTGACTTTAGAATGCATGCAAAACATCTGTGCAGTTTAAAAGCTTTGAAAACATACCGGAAATATGCTTCTGTTACCTTAACCCCAAAAGGACAACTTCAACTTTGATGCTTAAAAAGGAGACTATTTTATATCTATTATAGTCTGTTGTTAATAAGTAACTGCTTTTGCTGCTGCTACTGCCTTTCTCTTTGTCTCCATAGACTAAAAACTATAAATGCTTTAAAGTATTCTGTAGCTTTTATTGTACATGTGTTGCGTCTGTTGGAAATTCAAACTGTATAGAAACATTGAAGTAATCTATGTCTATTAAGATTAGTCATTGCCAGCATCTGATATATATATATTTTTTTTAATTATAATTTCAAAAGTGCTGTCAAAACAACATTTAATAGACCTTTTTTTCTGTACTACAGAACTATTCATCAATTCCCAGTTATACTAAATGTGTATAATCCAGTCAATGTTTGTATATTGTTAATCCTTAAAGGCACTTTGCTGATTTTTTATATATAATTATTTATTTGTTAAACTGCAACTTCTGGAATTTGCATTATGTTTTTAATTATTTATTAACCCCCACCCAAAAAATGTTCTTATGTGCAGTACTAGTTATATATGCAGTACTAAGTTTGATGTGGGTTATGCCTAACTGTGGGATTCCATTGCCTAACTGTGGAACTCTGAGCAAGTTACTTTACCAGACACCACTTCAGGCTGAGTTTTAGAAAAGTCCATGGAGATCAGTTCTCTATCCTGGAAAACAAATACAAATAAATAGTGGTGCTGCGGTAGCGTTGTCGCCTCCCAGTGAGACGCTGTCCGGTTCGATTCTCAGCTAGAGCATCTTCTGCGTGGAGACATGCATGAATGGGTGTACCTTCGTTGAAGGTTGTGCATCAGGCCTGGCAAGCCGCTACGTAAAAATCAACTGCCAATCATTAGCGGACCGGAGTTCAGCTGTGGCGACCCCTAACCGGGAAAAGCCGAAAGACACAAACAAAATAAAGATTAAAGGCAGCTTATGGTATTGAGCTGCTGGACTGCAACCCCTGACTAAGAAAATAAATAAGTAAATCATATTAATTTTTTCTTTCTGAAAAATAGCTGATTTTTTTCCTTTCATTGGCCTCAGATACTACAGGAGTTCTATCTTTTGTTGTAAAGCATTTGTTACTGCACTTGAGCTCAAAACCAGTTTGTTTTACATTAAGAGGGTTTTATTCTGCACTCTGGTGGAAGCAGAGAGTTGATTCAACCCATTTGAGTTAGGTACTGCTGGTGGAAGGCTTATTGTATGTTTATCTGTGAAAAAATCTTTCATCCTGCTGGTATAAAGCCCTACATTTTTGTAAGACTGTGCTCATTTATTTAGAGCTTCCCTGTGCTTGGATTGAACACCTGTGACTACAAGACCTTGGTTTGCATCTAAAACCATCTTTGAACCTACAAAGCTCATATAAGTATTTTCTTTTTTGCATTTCCTGTAAATATCTCCATGCTATTTAACAGTACTCTCCTGCATTTATTGATTTGGCTGAATTTATCATTGTTTTTAGGTTGCACTTGTTAAAGAAATGCCATCTGTTTCATAGTGTACTGCTCTTAGATTGTTTTAACAGTATTCTAATGTTTCCTAACCTGCTACTGAAAAACCTGTTCTGAATTTCCCAAAGTTCTCCTGAGTTTGCTAAAGTATTTTAAAATTTTGCAAAGTATTTTCTATGTTTGTAGAAGTTTGCAAACTTATTTCAATGATTCTCGATACTGCAGGGGTTCTGCCTTTTGTTGTAAAACATTTGTTACTGCCCTTGGGTGGAAAACTAATTAATTTTACATTGAACAGATTTTATTCTGCACTCTAATGGGAGGAGAGGGTTACTTCAACCCATCTGATTTGGGACATGCTGGTGGAAGGCTTATTATATGTTTATCTGATTAGCCTGAAGGCTTAACTATGTAAATGTATTTCATCTTTTTGATAAAGCCAATGCACAAATGTGGATACCAGTGCCTTGTATATAATCAAACCTCTCCAGTTTAAAATCCTCTATAGAAAATGCTATCCACAGTCCTCCACATTTCATAGCTGCTCTATGTGCTGTCAGTTTGCACAGAGGGCTGCACCACTGCAAGTCATCTTATAGTATAGTCTTAAACACTCTCACTTAGACCTTTAAGTGACTCTACCCTACTGCTTCCCATCTACTAAGGATCGTTTATAATGGATAGGTGCTTCCCTATCATCTCTGTTTCTGATCTGGTGTGTATGGATATCCTGAGGCAGTGTAGTAACTGCCTCATGTTCACTGACAACCATTTAATTTTAGAACAGGCAACACAGTGTAAGAGAGATGTAGGTACACAATGTCATTGGAGGCAAAGCTGTCACATACATCCATGAAAAAATGCAAACCAGGCTGTCAGCATTACACCCAAAACACTCGCTACCAACACTATGGAACAAACACATAGACCCATATATACAGAGGTACTCGCATGTACTCACATGTAATCTACTCAAACTTCCAAGACCTCCTAAAAGTATCTCTCAGTGGCCCTGCACACACTCAAAAAAGAAAGCACCTCACACAACACATAACTCTGAAAATCATAGCAGCCCAACTTCCAAGCCCATAAGGCATACCACCACACAGCCAAATGTTCTAGTTATTGGGGATTAAATTGTAAGATATACTGATGTCCCTGTTACCAGGCTAAAGAAGGAAAGGATCACAGTGAGCTGTCTGTCTGGAGCCAGTATCCACCAGATCACTCATGCACTTAGGACTTTAAACCACAACTACCAATATGACATGGTCGTAGTCCATGTGAGCGTAAATGGCCTAAGATGTTCCTCATTGAACTATATGAAGAGAGACATGAAGGAGCTCTTTGAATGTATGTCCCAGGTGGGTATGAATCTAGCCATTAGTAGCATCCTACCTTCACCAATGGTGATTCCATAGTACCCGCAAAAACTGATTGACTTCACCAACTGGCTTACTTTCTTGTGTCACAACAAGGGATCCAATATCTGTCAGCCTGGGGAGACATAATCAACAAACCATGATGCTTTGACAGAGATGTTTTGCACTTGTCACCTCTTGACTTCTGGATACTGGAAGAAACTTTTTCTATCCCCATGGGGCCTTTTTTAGGCCATGCCAAGTTGTCAAACCCTCCAACATAAGAAAAATCACTCACAGCTACCGTAAGGTACTGCTGCTCAGTGCTAGGAATATAAATTAAAAAAAATGCACTTCCTAGAAGTACTTCTCTCCTTGGCGAATTCAAACATATGCGCAGTCATGGTAACATGGTTCAGAACTATGGAAAATACCCTGGCTATCAAAAACTACAATGCCTTTCATACATTCTGATCCCCCTCAGCTCAGGATAAAACAAAAAGAAAAAGTGTCTCAGTGTTCATAAAGGGCAAGTACACTGCTCGACTGGTCCAACAACGTGACTAGCTTGAGCTGCTCCATGCCCAACTAATCATAGTTGTGACCCGTGTCATATCCTTGCTAGCCACAGATCCCCTAATATGCATCTATAAAACCACACCTTCTACATAAATCTACTGGAATCTTTTAACCTTCAGCCTAACACCAGACTTATGGGTGACTTCAACTACCCCTCCATAAACTGAGAGACTTATATGACTCATTATTCACTTGCTCAGTGGTTTCTGGACTTCATCAATGCAAACAGCCTGGAGCAACTAGTTAGCTCCCCAAATAGAAGTACAAATATTCTAGAGCTAGTACTCACAATCATGGAGAGATGCTGTTCCCTCCCATGCATTAAGTTCTCCCTGGTGAGATCTGACCCAAACATGATCTCCTTTAGTATTACAACTAACCTAGAACCACCAACAAACTCCACACCTGTCAAGAATTTTGCAAAGGCCAGTAACCTCAAACTTAGTGAAAATACACACAATTAAAAGGGGCACAAGCATATTAGTGTCCACAGAAACATAATGACATGGATGGTGTTGCATTTTAATGCCCTTCACAGAGAAAAAAACAAGACAAAATAGCATATACAGCCAGACACAGAGGGCATTGCTGGAGATATTCAGATACCTCAGGAGGTGTAGAAGGCACAATACAATTCTTTTTTTTTTTCAGAATAAGACCTACACAAAAGCCATGGGATATGTAATGACTGAAAAGAAGAAGAAATCATTTACAATATTATGAAGCACTTTCATCTAAGAGAACGGTGAGATTCTAAAGCAGGCTACCACTAAAAGTGCTGAAAGTATAGCAGAGCTAAAGTGTCTAAGGGATAAATGACTGAAAATTTTGTGAATGGTCAGAATGAGATGGCAGTACTAGACACCATTCAAAATGTGTACGTACAGGCATGTCAGCCATACCCTGCCTGTGTAGAACAAGTGGATACAGCTGTCTTTTTCTACATTCTACATTGTGTCTGCATAGATAATATCATGTCTCACTCACTTACTTGGTGTAACATTCATCTTTGAACAGGAATATTTTGTGCTGTCAGAAAAGGTGAAATTACATATAATAACATTACAGTGAATTAATTCTCATGTCCTGTTTCCTCGTTTATCCCACACCCCTTCCCTTACAGTCTCGATGATCTGCTGCGATGTGGGGTGACATTTGCCACCAACATGGTGGTAGTAGACAAGGAAAGTTCCATGATTGCCGAAGAAGATTATATGGCAGATGCAAAAACCATCGTCAATGTTCAGACTCTCTTCAGGTAAGGGGAAGTCACACTGCCACTAATTTTGTACTAACATGAATATATCATAATTTTCCTTAAACTAAGCAAGTGCAGCTCTTTAACTTTTGCCAGTTAAACTGAGTACATTACCACATCCAGGAGGATCGGTGAACTAGCTCTGATAGCTAAATAGAACATCTGACACCTGGGACAAGTACCTGTTGAATTAGAGTAACAAAAACATAACATGTAAAGAGCTGTAGGAATGCGAGACGAAAAGAGGCTGTGAAAAAAAAAATTTTTACAAAATATAATTACTTTTCAAATTTGTTTTTTAAGTGGGACAGGTTTATTTCTCGTTGATCTAGCATTTTTACCCAAGTTGCTGTAATTCATATTAGAAACATTTGACCTGGCACACTTTTTTCTGATTCGTTGGATCCTATAGGCCTGACCAGATGATTTGATGACTAGAAGCCATATTGTGAGCCATATGACGCAGACAAGTCTTGCAAAAAAAGTACCAGGCCCCTTAATGTCATGTGCAGGTTTCACTGTACAGGCAAACTTCTATGAGAAATAGCTCTTGAGCTAAAACAAAAGTACTACAGCAATGATCGATACAGTTTTCTGTCTACAACAAGCCATTAGCTTTCTACAGCAAGGGTACCAGTGTAACAACTGCATTGTTTCTACCTACAAAGAGCTGATTACTTTCTGCATATACTTTCATTAAAAACTCTCAACAGGGTTTATATCCTTGTCTCTCTTTCAGAAGACACTTTGGAAATATTAGGCTTTAGCAAAATAATTTCTTGATTTCTTGTGTAATGATTATGCTTATTGAGTGAACAATGCATGCTGGAAAATCTGGGAAAAGAGTTACTTTGTTGAGTATGGTTAACCTGCTGCCAAATACCTCCCAACTGTCTAGATTTTTGCATCATATTTTTGGTCTGCTCCTCGTAAAATGTTGGTTTTCTGGCAAATCATTGAGGATTGAAGTCAGAAAATAATGACAGACATTTGAATTTCAGACTTTACACCCTTAAGAAAATTCATGGTGATGCAAAACCGGTTATTCTATCAAATTTCCAAGTTTATAAGAGCAGTAAACTGACCCTATTTTTGAGCCTTTGCCCCATATTATTTATGGCTTTGTGCAGTTTATTTATGGCAACTCAGCTTATTTTCCCTTTTTAAGGTTCAGTGTATAAACTTTCTCCTCA
The DNA here is from genome assembly GCF_019279795.1 of Protopterus annectens. Taxonomy (NCBI): domain Eukaryota; kingdom Metazoa; phylum Chordata; order Ceratodontiformes; family Protopteridae; genus Protopterus; species Protopterus annectens. The sequence goes on along the minus strand of NC_056743.1, from coordinate 1,598,185,378 downwards.
ATTGGAAAATGTCATCTATGACGTAAGGTTAGGATAATTATTATGACATGATACAGCTATTCTGTAAATTATATCAGCAGCAGGGCTCCATTTATTTTGGGCAGATGCATTCCTTCATTTAGTGGAGATAGATGGCTAAAGTCAAGTCTAGGTACCTAAAAAAATCTGGCAAGATTGGAGTGAAGATTACATTTTTATGAGTGACATAGTTATCTTCTGAATATGAAATGTTCTTCTTACAGTGTTGTTATAGGTCCTTGGAAATTGGCATAAAATAATCCATAAGTTTTAAATTATAGGGAGCATAAAAACACTGGGAAGGGTATGAGTGCTTGAAATCTGAAATGAAAAAAATTCTTGTTATGAACTGCTGTTTTTCCCTTCAGGCATTTTTGACTGAAGTGTTTGAATACCAATGATGACATAAATTGAAGAAGGCTTGGGACTAATGAATTCATTTGCGGGTCGAAGGTAGCCCTTATTTTTAGATCCTTTGATAACATGCACTGCATCATTACCTCGGTGATCCATTCTGTCACTGTCTCAGTAAAACAGCACTTCCTGAAGTTTAACTTCAGGGGTCCCCTTTTCCAGCTGACACTCTTGTGCCCTTCTCTGTTTCTTGTATTCTTTCTCTTGAGTTTCATCCCTCCCACATACGTCCAACACCCCCTTGTATGTTCTTGTAATGTCACACATTCAAAACATGCCAAACTTTCTAAGATTCTTCTTTTGTAACTCGATCCTTTCACTTCTTGTTTATCATCTTGGTAACACAGCATTGCATGCTTTCCACCAATCCAATTTACCTACCTCTAGATGGCACCCACAATGGTGCATAATGCTCCAGATGAAGCATTACATTTGTCTTCAGCTATGAAACTATAAATTAAGCATCTCTTTTACCTACTTCCCAGCCTATGCACCCTGGCATTCTAGCAACATTCACCAGTCCCCTTTCACACTGCATAAGATGATTCAGATTAAGGGCATAGGTTACTAGGTGTGTACTGGACTAACAACCTCTAGGGCCTTTTAAAGCCTAGCCATGTATCCCAAATCTCTGACAAGTTCTGGTACCCTTGATAAGTGTAAACTGGGGCTTGGAAATAAATATTTACAAGCAGGATATCAGGAGATCCGATGTTTACAGGCTGCCTGTGTCCATTACAGCATTACAGACACTGGTGCAAAAAGAGGGATGAATTTCCATTTTACAGTTGAATTGGGTAAGGGAGAAACTCTGCTTAACATAGATGGGGAGCCTGTTCCAAAGAAAGGGTAGTCTCTGGGATACATACCTGTCTCTCCAATAGGTCCTATTTATAGCACAAGATAGTTTAAGTTTTTAGAATGTGTAATTCTGCTCCAGTTTTTTTTTCTGTATATGCAAGAAGTCCATCAGGATGGGGTCTGACAATGCCTTATATGCCAGGCATAGATTTCCCCTCAACAGCCTGTATAAGACAGAATACAGGGATAGGATTTTCAGACAAACTGATTATGGCATCTTACTTATGCCCTGTATCCTTTGGTGAGGAATCTCTGTGGACATTCCAATTGTTGGATATGCCTGGTTAGGTACATACCAAAGGGGGCATTGTACTCAGTGATAGGTCTGATGAATGCTGAATACAATGGAACAATGACCTCCTTGGACCTAGATACCATACCAATGTTTATAAGTTATACAACATAGAATGATTTCCTCACTACTGTAGACAAATGATGGTGAAAGGCTAGATTACCGTCTATGTGTGTCCCCAAGTCCTTGACTACTGGGTCAGCTTTAAGGGATGTGTTGTCAATATGATAGTTACCAGGGGTGGATGACTTCCCAAAGGATACTATTATGCATTTCCTGGCTTTTAGTTTTAGTCCATGGCTCTGACACAAGTTATTTGTCTGTTTCAGTCCTTTCTGGACAACATTTTTGTTGATGGCGGATTCTATGACAGCTCCTGATTTGCAATCGTCTGTAAATTTGGTCAGCCAGAGGTGCTTGACATTGGCATTAATTTCAGAGAAGTAAATACCATATAGGAGCAGTCCTAGGACTGATCACTGAGGGACTCTGCCTGTGACTGTCCTTTTTGTACAGGTGGACTCCCAATTCTAATTTCCTGGGGCCTGTCTGTGAGCCAGCTGATTATCCACAGGGTGACTTAAGAGTTTATGCCTAACCACTTGAGTTTATCAACAATGCCTAAGTGTAGTATTGTCCTTGGTCAGTTCAAGGTAGGCAGTGTGAACCACTCTTCCCACATACATTGCTTTGGTGACCTTATTAAAGAGGTCACCAGGTTAAGTAGGCATGAGCTGCCCTTGATGAAACCAGATTGGGTTGGATCCAGTGTTTGGAGGATTCCTATGTCATTACTGACCATTTCCATGATAATTCTTTCTGCGGCTTTGCATGTGAGACAAATGAGAATTATGTTTCTGTAGTTTCCAGAGTCTGTAGATGGCCCACCTTTGTGCAGAGGGGTGACTGTTGGTATTCTCCATTCATTCCAAAGACATGCATCTGGAGCATTTCTCCCCGGGCCTCCACTGAAAACAGGCTCTGTTGAACCTAGTCGAACTATCTCAGTCAACAAATGTTAAATAAATAAATAATAAATAAATAAATTAGCTTATTTGGAGCTACAGTTAAACAGCAATTCCAGAGATCCTGATAGGTCATGTTATGTGTGTTTAGAAGGCTTGTTGGGATATTGTCTAGGCCCATTGATGCAGTGTTCTTGACCTTAGAGAGAGCATTGAGGACCTGTTCCCTAGTGATAGTAGGAGGAGTTATATTTGAAGGTATTTCCTGAGGGGAGCTTGAGAGGGATAAAGAGTTAAAGTTAGAGCTGAATTTGTCTGGCAGTAGGCTGCTATAACTTCTGGCTCAGTATAAGTGTCTCATAGGTCCATAGGTACATAGGTGTTTACTAGGATAATGACTGCAAGGGCCTTTGTATGCCAAACCATGCACCCCAAATCACTGACAAGTTCTGGTACCCATTATAAGTGCAAATAGATTCTTAGGAGGTGAAATATTTACAAGCAGGAGCCTGAGAGATGAACCATTTACAGACTCCCCATGTCCAGTCAAGACATAGGTGCCAAACTAGGGATGAATATCCTGTTTCCCATCCAATTGTCCAAGTTAGACTTGAATTGGGTTGGGGGGAAATCTGCTTCACATGGATGGCGAGCCTGCTCCAGAGAAGCAGTAGTCTCTGGGATACATACCTGTCTGTCTTGCAGGTCCTGTTTATATCACAAGCAAGGTTTATGTCTTTAAAATGGGTAATTCTGGTGCTGTTTGTCTTGCAGATTAACAATGAGCTCTGAACACAATTATATATTGCCTTTGAGGGTGCAGACATAGCTAAAAATGCCTTGTGATTGTCCTTGGCCTGGGAGGCCAAATGTTCCTCAAAATTGGCTTTGGTATATTTTACTTGTCCTCTGAGTTGTTTGTTTAGTTTGATGAGAGTGATTTTATCCTTCTGGGTGCTACTCCTTCTAATTTTTGCCATGATTTTCTTCCTTCTGTTATATAAGGTATTGATGTTGTAATTCCACCAGAGTGGGTTGTTTTTTGAGTTAGCTCTGTACTTCTTCCTGGTAGGTACTGCTGCCTCTGTGCAGCTATTAACATGTTTGTATAGGGTTTCTATAAAGAGGTCCATATAGGCAGCAGTGTTCTCAGGGTTTGTGGGGCCTTGAAATTTTGCCAAGTTATCAATTAATAGTAGGAAGTTAACCTTATAGTAGTTGCTGAACATTTCAGGGTAAGCTGGGACTCTGGATTTTATTTTTACTTCAAAGGAGACCATTTTGCAATCTGACCTTACCAAAGGAGACATTACACTATCATCTGTTATCTCTCTACCTTTTACTCACATACCTACATAAATTCCAGCTCCACTACATTTGAAGCTGTTGTCATCTATATTTTATATACTATAGGATCATGGTATCTATCCATATTTCATTTGTGTTGCATTTAGCCCTGTCTTTTTACAGTGAATCCTCACTGTGAACTATCTTCCCATAATGCATGTTACCACATGTGTCTCTGGAAATAGCATCAAACCCCCTCACTACCAAATCCATGACTACAATATAAGTCTCTATAATCATTTACATTTACTTAATAGCAGGACATAGTAAACTATCTAGTTTCCCTTTTAAGTGCACATAATGTCCCCCCCCAACCTCACACTTTCTTCACATTTACCATGCTGTTTTGAACATTTCCATGGTTCCCCTCTCTACTGTCCATTATTGAAGTCCATTCCATTGGTCCATAACCCTTTTCTTGAAGAAGTATTTTTGAAGATCACTCCTTTCCCCTTTGTTCTTTCTTTTTAGTATGACACCTTTGCATGTTTTACCAGCATGGTCCTGTGCAATGTTATCATATACCTTCCCCCCTTCTCCCAACTCTTCTGCTGATCTGCGAGTCTTTTCCCTTTTTTACTACTTCCTCCACCAAACCTGCCCAGTGGCTCCATTACCTTTATGCTGTTGGCTCCTTTATTCCATCTAGGGTGAGAGCCAGGCTCCTTTGATATCCACAAATGTTCTAGACTTTTAGTCCTGATTAAGTTTTTTTCTGTACAAAAGTCAAAGAGGTAGACATTCATACTGTTCTGAAGTATCAAGCTGTCACTACAATACATGAAAAATGTTTCTCAATCATATAAATAGTTTTTGTACATAAAAATTATCAGATAAAATTAGCAAATGTTACAGATCATTGTACACTAATGAACTTTTGAAAAAAAATGACCACCCTATCCCAGACTTGTTTATGGAATCTTTAAATGTTATTTGTTAAAAATGTATTGTTATCCAAAAGATTTCTCAGGTCCTGTCCCAACACTTGAATATAAAGGCAGGTGCTTTTGACACCCTCTAGTGATGGCGGCGAGCTCCTCACAAGTTCAGGATCTTCCCTACCCAAACCTCTCAGCTGTTGCTGAATCCTCCAGATCTCATTGCCACCATTCAATCAACTGTTCAAAGGGAGTTTTCAGTGAATTAATGTTTTTAATCTTTGTAAAAGATTGGCTATATGCAGGAAGTGTAATTACAGCCAAGTGATTTTTTCTTAGTTTCCCTGTTAGGAATAGTCTCTTAATATCATTATATCATGCTTTTGCAGTCTCTTTCTCTTCCTTTTTTCTTAATTTGCTGTCTCTTCTCCCATTCCCTTTTCTACCCTGTCATGATGTGAGCAATTACCCCTATTTTCTGCCTGATACCTTTTCTTCTACTTTCTCAGGTAGGATTGCTGGTGATTGAGAGTAAACATTAGACATTCATTTGTATTTCAAATTGAAAGTCAGAGTAAAGGCATGAATAAACAAGGGAAGCCAAACTTTTTAACAAGTGTAAATTTTGTGGGTACAAAATGCTCCCATAAGATATCCATGAATTGATTGTGTTTGGTTTACTTAAGAGCATTACATCTCTCTAACAACTGCAGTATTGTAAGAATTTTAGTTCCTGAACCCTAATTGAGTAGAGAAACAAACTAGTAGTTAAGAACATTCTCCCTCCAGCCACAGCTCCATCTACTGAAAAAATAGGGAGGAGGATTGGAATGTAGTGGATCACCCTGTCTCGAGAGTCTTACCCCCCCTCTAAGGCACCTAGAGTATCTACCCCATCTCCCAGACAAAGAATGCCCCATGTGGTCACTCCAACCAAGCCATCCACTCCTTATTTACAGGAATCCTTAAGCACTGTGTAAGACACAATACCAAGATGGCAGCTTCTCATCTGAGAAAGAACTCTCCAGGCTGATTTCATCAAGACCCCACCTATGCTTCAGTTTGCTTGTAGAAATCCCTCAGTAGTCCTACACAAGTCAGCTGGTAGCACATAATATTGGCCTGTGTCAAGGCCCAATTTTCATCAAGTATCATCTCAACCCCTACAGTTTCCACTGCAGGCCATCAAGGTCCACCACCTTCCTATCTTGTCATTCCTCATCCAGGCCCAGTTTTAGCACCAGTAGCAGTTGAATCAACATCAATTTTACATCTGGTACCTCAGTGCTTATAGACCTCACCTCTCCCACACTGACTTCTTAATTGCCTGTGACATCGATGCAAAACCCTTTGACCTTGGTTATTACTAGGCCCTTGGTGACTGGCACCAGGTCTTCAATACTGGGGGGTTGGTGCTTTACCAACAGTTTTGATGTCAATTTTGGTGTCAGAGGATTCAGCATTTGATGACTCTGGACCAATGTTCCACAGCTTAGCTAGAGCTTCTAAAACCTCTGCATCAACAGTCTTGGCAAATTTGTTGATGTCTACACAGACTTCGATGACCCTGATGGTTTTGGACATGGGCATTTCAGTGGATTCCATCCAAACTCATACAGGACCAGAGGATTACGAGTCCTATTTTGGCAAGATCCACAGAACACTCTTCCCAAGTAAGTTCAGACAAAGACTTGCACCCCACCTCCCTAATGCAGAAAAATGTAAGAGGAACCACTTGGATGCCCCATTGGAATCTCCCACTCCAGATATGATCTGGATGAATAGAAGGTTCCCCAAAATCCACCCCCAGAGAATGCACCCTTCAGAAAAATGTTGGAGATAATGAAGCAGAAAGGATTATGGCCAGTTGACCCCAAACTCCCCTGAAGCACAGATATTACAGGAAGCCTATAATTCCTCTCCCCCAGCAACATGAGGTATGTCTCCTATAGACAAACTAGTGGATATGGTTTGTAGTAAAGTATGGAAGGAACCAGACATAGTTGAGCCCATTGCAAGAAAGCCTGCTAGATTCCTTCATACTACCAAAGAGAGGACTGAGTGGAGCAAGGGGCCTCTTGTTGACTCAACAGTGGGGCTGCAACCACTAAGAAGGAGACTGCACAAAAAACATCAGAAAATCAAAAATACCTACCAACCAGGGAAGTCCTCTGTTTGAGACACAGGTGGCTATAATAATATGATGGATGGATCAGCAAGGGCAGCAGGATCGGGTCTAACTATGCCAAGGCAGGCCTGGATATCCCTTACAGATTTCCTGGACCATTACAATGCAGGCTTCAAAAATGCCCCCTTCAATGGTAATACACTGTTTTGGCATCAAGTTAAGGAGAGGTTGTCCATTTGAAGTAAGAGGGCAAAATGCTCACTGATGTGGGAATTAAGTTTGCTACGCTATAAGGACTTTTCATCATAACCAAAAAGAGGTGAGAACATTTTAGTTTTGAAAACCCCTTCAGCCCTAGCATTGGCAGCAACAACAGAGAGGTTCTTGGGGCAGAGGGGAGTTTCAGTCTGAATACCACTCCAGAGGAAGAGTTGCCCCAATAAGCAGAGAGGTGGGGGATCCTTTCAGGGATTCTAATCCTACAATCCCCGAAGGTTTCCCCAACTGTTTTCCTCTGGAAAAAGTTGGGGATGACTCTGTTAACACTGCAGTGTATATGACCATTATGCTGTATTTGTGGGATAGACTGATCATATACAGAAGTTACTTCATTCCCTTTTTTACAATATCCCCAACTCAGACTTCCAACTCCCATCAGTGCCACCCAGACAAAAGGAAGCAGTGGTCCAGAACAGCCTCAGCAAGAGAACAATCCCAAGAGTCCCACAAGACTAGACAGTGTCTGGATTTTACACCAGATTTTTTTTAGTGCCCAGACAGACCAAAGACCTCAGGCTGATACTCGATCTAAGTCAGCTTAGCCATTTTTTAAAGGAGTCCTTCCAGATAACCATGAGTCAGTCCATACTGCCATGCCTTCAGGCAGGAGAGTGCTTGTGCTGTTTAGATCTTTAAGATGCTTACCTACACATAAAGATAGACAAGGCCTCAAGAAGTTTTCTTCACTTTCAGGTCAGGACCAGTCATCAGTTTCATGCACTAACATTAGGTCTCACCAGAGCTCCAACCACAGCTCACATGTGGCTTCTATGGGTATGTATCTTCCTGTACTTAGACCATTGGCTTCTAGCAGCCATGTCTGTGTGTCAAGTTATTCTATCAAGATGGTACTTGCTCTGAATCTGTCTTTCTTTGAAGATCATGGTAAATGTAACCAAGTGTCCCAACTGGAACCTTTGCAAGATCTGATTTGTATGCTTTGCAGGCTGGTCACACAGAGGTAACTGGAAAACTTACCATGGAACTGAACTACCCCAACAAAATCAGCTATCAGCAACCCTAGTCCTGAAGGTGTTCTGACTAAATGGTCACCTCAATGTAATTGGTTCTCCATGCCAGACTGAATTTGAGAATTTTGCAATGAATGTTTGGGGCACAGTTTGATCAGTCCTGTCAACCAGAGTCACTGTATCAGGTTATCATAGATTGGAAGACTGAGATGAAACTGATGGACAGATCCATGGAATCTATAACTAGGATCACCATTCATCAAACCAATACCAATTGCAACTGTAACCATGTTCGCATATACCCTCGGGTGGGGGACCACTTCTTAGACAAGATGGTACAAGGTTTATGGACCACGGAGGAGACCTCTCTGCACACCTGGGATGACAGCAGTCCTCCTATTATTACAAGCATTCCACACCAAGCTCTCTCAGAATGCAATTTCCATGCAATCAGATGACATGGTATGTAAACAAGAAAGAGGGATCCCAATCTTATCCACCACATAGGCAAACAATAAGATTATGGAAATGGGTGAAAACCTCACAATACTGTCTAATAGCAGTGCACATACCCTAGTCTACCAATGCAATTGTGATCAAACTGAGCAGGTAGATACTGCTATCCCACAAATAGTCTCTCAGCAGTAGAATAGCTCACAACATATTCAAGAAACGAAGGAGACATTGCTGTTCTCTTTTTGTTTCACCATTTAACAACAAATGCTCTTACTACTTCAGCATATTTCCCCAAGAAGGAAAGACTACCAGAGATGCCTTCTCCCACAACTGAGTCCTGGATCTCCTCTACACCATGTAAATATTCCTAAGTATTTCATTTCTCCACTGTTTTTAAGCATTGATTAGTAATGTTGTATGTTCTGTGTGGTAATAGCTAAGAATAAAAACATGTTTTTAATTGAAAAACATGTTTTTATGTAACATTCGAAACATTCTACCCAATAACTGCACAATAAGATATTCCACTGGTCACATTTTAATTCACTTCCTCAGAAATACCTCACCATATTAATAAGCCTTGTGACTTTAGGTACTTATCAAGCTCCCAGACAAAGATTAAACTCTGTTCCATGCATACCCCACTGTATATTGTTTTTATGTCTCCAGACAGCTGTTCAGAGTCCATTATAATATGTAGACTGAAGGCCTCACTGCGACATCCCAGTGACCAGTATCAATATCATCGAAGCTACCAGCAGTACTTCCATTACTTCTTTATTTATTTTATACTAGTTATTTTCCTTACATTATAGGGATAGGCAGACAGAACCAGAAAAGGTCCCTTTTCAGCAGTGGAGAATGGAGAAAAAAATACATCGAATATTGAGATACAGATGATATGCAAGTATTGTATAAAACATTAGTAACACATACGAAGGTACAGAAACATTAATAACACATTAGTGAAATGACAGTAGTAATTTTCTGATATCAGTCATTTAACATACATTGAGCATATCAGTCTATCAAGAAATGTTCATCTAGTTCACTTTTTTGTGATTGCTTTCACTGTATGTGGGATTATTTAGAATGTATAACTCTTAGTGTTTAGGAATTATGTAATATGAGAACAGTACAAATGAACATATTAATGGAAGGATAGTTTAGAAAAAGAAAGGTAATACCAAGCATCATAAAGAAGGGAAATGGGTTATCTTAGAAAAGAATCCATGTCAGAGGTAGGTGAGAAAGATTTTATCAGTCTTAGGAGAGTTGTCAAGGATTCCTTTTTATATTAATTGAGTATTTAGTTCTGATTTTAGACGACAGAGTTCCATAGTTTAGATACATAAACACAGTACAGGCAGTGTCTATAGTGATTATAGGTTCATAGATGTATACTAGGCTAATGGCCCTGGAGCCTTTACAAGCCTAGCCCATAGGATTACCCTGGCATTGTGCCACTCGACCTTAGTTCCCAGTGCCTCTGTCAAGTAGAGCCACATGAGTGATCCCCGGGGTGAATTTTCTGTTATCCATCCACTCAACAAGATTTCTCTTGAAGAGGGCCACTGAGGTGCTCTGCTTGACATGTATGGGAAGTCTATTCCAGAGCATGGGCAGTCTCTGGGTTATGAACCTGTCCCTCCAGTTTGTTCTGTTGATTGTGGTAATGAGGTTGAGGTCTCTGGAGCGTGTGGTGTGGAGGGATTGGGATTTCTTTAGATGTAGCATTTCTAACAGAGCTGGGTCAGACATGTCTTTGTAAGTAGGCGATATGAGACAGAGAATAGCTGGAGTCTTTTGAGTCTGTCCATGTAGGACATGTGTTTAATGCCTAGGATCCTCTTTGTGAGGTACTTCTGTGGCCTTTCCAGCTGTTGCAGGTGTCTAGTGAGGTACATGCCAAATAGGGCATTATACTCTATGATTGGTCTAAAGAGGGAAGAGTAGAGAGAGATGATGACCTCTTTCTTCCTGGATGCAAAACCCTTGGTAATGAGATGTGCCACATAGAAGGACTTTCTGACCACAGTGGCAATGTGGTGGTCGAAGGAGAGGTTGCTATCAACCTACATCCCCAGATCTCTTATAATGTCTATAGTGTTCAGTGGGCTCCCATCGATGAGGTAATTAGTGGGAACTGAGTTTTTACCAAAGGGGATGATGGTACATTTTTTTGGCTTTAAGCTTAAGGCCATGGTTTCGACACCAGTCATTTGTCTCAGTAAGGCCTTTCTGTAGGATGTCTGCATCAATTGGAGAGTTAATAATGACTCCCAGATTGCAGTCATCTGTGAACTTGGTCACCCAGAGTCCCTTTCTGTTGCCTGGTCTTCTGAGAAATAGATGACGAACAGGAGAGGACCTAGGACTGATCCCTGTGGGACTCCATTCGTAACTGGTCTGCAGTCTGACTTGGAGTCTGCTACTTTCACACTGTGTGTTCTATCTGTAAGCCAATTTGCAACCCACCTAGCGATATAGGGGTTGATGCCTAGTTTGGTGTGTTTATCAGTAATTCCCGAGTGAAGAATGGTATCAAAGGCTTTGGCCAGATCGAGGTAGGCTGTATGCACTGCCTTATCTTCATCCACAGCCCTGGTGACTGACGCAAAGAAGTCAACCAGGTTGAGCAGGCATGATCTCCCTTTCACAAAGCCAAATTGCATGGGGTCTAGAGTTTGGAGATTTCCTATATCTTTATTAATTAAGTCCATGATGATGCGCTCCATAGCTTTACATATCAGACTCATCAGGCTAATGGGGCAATAATTCCCAGGGTCTGTAGTTGCTCCTCCTTTATGGAGAGGGATGACTGTAGCAGTGTGCCATTTGGTAGGGACAAAGCCTGAGTTGAGGCTGTGACTGAACAGGGCACACAAATGTGGAGCCAGTTCACTTTGTAGTTCATGTAGAACACAGCTAGGGATATTATTGGGTCCCATGGAAGGTGTATTCTTGGCCTCGGACAATGCAGCTTTAACCTGTGCTGCAGTAATGCTGGGTGCCTGGCATTCTTCCGGTATTGTGATTGGTCCTTTGGGGGGGTGAAGTTGGCACTGAATCTGTCAGCCAGTATGTTGGTAATGTCTGTTGGCTCAGTATAGGAGGTACCATTGTGCAGTAACTCAGAGCAAATCTGGGTATTGCCATGGAAGTTCTTGATATAACTGTAGAAGGCTTTGTGATTGTTTTAAGTGCATACTGCAATTCTGCCTTCATAGCTGGCTTTGGAAGATTTGATGAGAGATCTCAACTTTTTGTTGAGGCTAATAAGGGAGTTTTTCCAGTCTTGGGACTTTCCCTTTTTCTGCAACAGTTTCTCCCTTCTGTTGTAGAGTTTATTAATGGCAGAGGACTACCAGATTGGCTTCCTTTTTTTGGACGAGAGGCTCTTGGTTCTGTTGGGTATGGCTAGTTCTGTGCATTTATGTACATGTTCGTGCAGTACATTGGTGTATGATTCGGCAGTCATGGAGCTATTTTCCATTGGCATGGGTGTTGTGAAGTTAGCCACCTCTGTTTTAGGAGCCCAAAGTCAGCTTTGGAGAAGTTTTTCAAGGTGGGTACCTTTGAGGGGGGAGGGGGAGTGAGATGTGGATTTCTATGGTGATTAGTTTATGGTCGGATCTGACCTGGGAGGGATTGACATATGGTGTAGAGCAACAGTCGCCCATGTTTGTAATAACCAGGTCAAGGATGTTGCTTCCTCTAGTGGGGGTCAGAATGAGCTGGTCCAGGGCACTGGAATTGATGAATTCCAGGAAATGTTGGGCTTGTGTATTGGCACTTGAGTAGTTTTCCTAGTTGATGGAGGGGTAGTCGAAGTCTCCTAGTATGAGAGCATTGGGTTGGACCTTGATAGATTCCAAGGTGCTTAGGAACATAGAGTGAGAGTTTAGGGACATGGTTGGAGACCTATAGCAGGCTATGATCTGGATCACTATCTTACCCAATGTTAGTTGTACCTGAAGTATCTCAGATGCATTATGCTGGGCTACTAGTCTGGAGGTGTGCATCCATCCATCCTCAACACCTTTTCCCATTTTGCACATGGGGTTGGGGTGTCACTTCAGCAATGACAATCATCTCGAGCCAAGGTTTACATCACCAGGTGGCTAGCCCTGCCACGGGGAGGTGTGCATATCCTTTATGAATATGGAGACACCACCGCCTTTGGAACTTCAGTCCATGTTTCAGGGCCGAAAGGTGCGGAATGAGTTATAGCCTGTTAGCACAGGGGTGCTTTCTGCCGTTTCAAACCAGGTCTTCATTACAGCACAAATGTCAATGTTCTCCATTTTGAGGAGTGCTTCGAGTGAGTGCATCTTGAGATTTAGACTTCTAGCATTGAGCAGCATGACCCTCAGACTGCATTTATTTATAGCTGTTAGAGTGGTAATTTGGTCTTTGGAATAACACCTACGAAAGGCACTATAGGGGTGTTAAGAGCCTGAGCCAGTACCCGGAAACCCAGGGGTGACAGATGCAGGCCATTTCTGGCAAAGCATCGAGGTCTGTCAATCATGTCATCCCAAGCAGACAGATATTGGATCCCTTTAGAATGACACCAGAAACTTAGCCAGTTGTTGAAGTCAATTATTTTTTGTTTGTACTGTTGTATCATTCTGGGTGATGGAAGGATACTGCTCAGGGCTAGGGTCATACCTGCCTGGGCCACATAATACAAGAGCTCCACCATGTCTCTTTTCATGTAGTTCATGGGAGGTGCATCTCAGGTTATGTGATTTGACTATGGATAAATGGTATTGTTGTAGGGATCTCAATCATCTAGAAGGTTTATATCTTTGGAATGGGTCTTGTGCTTTGGGTTATCTGTTTGGTTTGTGTATTATATTGTGAATAAGCTTGAGCTGAATGAAAATTATGATATTTTGAAGGTCCAGTCACTTATACTGTATGACAGCTGAACAGTCAAATGTGCTTACAGTGTATACTCGTTCCTTGAACTATACTGACTGACTGATAGAAGGGAAGAGACAGTACAGGCAAGTATGCACCAAGGTTGCTAATACTGTACCTGGAATATTGGTCAGCGATATACTTTGCTAGCCAGAGATACCAGTCCTGCATCTTTCACAAGTACTAAATTCACATAAAGGAAAACAAAAGTTCAGCACATCCTTCTCTAGAAGGCAAATTAGGACTTTATTTTTCTGCTTTACCTTTTTTCCTAATCAATATTGTTGGTGCAGAGATCCTGGTCAGTGTGCTTTGTGTAAGTGCTGTCCTAGAAAGAATTGTCCACAGAGAATAAAAGTTTCATCTAAAAAGATCACAAAACATGAAATTAAAGAAGTAGATTCAGTACCATTAAAGTACTGAGAGAATAACAAAAAAATATTGAATTTTGCAGTGGATTTAATTAAGTTTCACCCGTCTTGTGACTTTGTCTCTTTCTAAAGCTGTTCATCCCACTTCTTTAAAAAGTCCCTGGTGCAACCAGCTGAGGTTATTAAAGGAACAATATTAATATATATGTTTTAAACTTCTCATTCAGTTGTCCCACTAATGTACCTTGCAGGTTTCCTAAAGTATGATAGCAAAGCTTGTTTCCAGGTGGCTTTCCACCAGACTTACTAAGTCACTTGTTACTGTATTTCTGTTACCATATGCAAACTCTGTCTGATGTCGTAGCTCTTCTCTATTACTTTCCATTTCATGTTACATTAGTAAGTAGAATTATACTTAGTATCTCTTTTTTTCCTATACAGGTTGTTCCCAAGTCTGAACATCATCACAGAACTTGCACACCCAGCTAATATGAGGTTTATGCAGTTCAAAGCCAAGGATCACTATTCGTTAGCATTGTCAAAGCTGGAAAAGGTAGACATTTTGTTCTTTTTTATTTATTTTATTCTTGAAGGATTATGTAAAATGCAAATTCTATAACACGAGCAATTCCTCTTTATGAGTGTGTAATTTCCCTTACTGGCCAAATTAACTCATGCAACTCATGTTTTCTGATATACTTAAAAGTATGGTGCATTCTGACACTGTACCATGTTAGTTGTGTTTGTAGAAAATATATGACAACTGGCTGACAAAAGAGCTTGTAAGTGTTAGATTTGCTATCACCCAGAGGCCCATAGGTTCATAGGAGTTTGCGTCCCAAATCTTTGACAAGTTCTGGTACCCTTGATAAGTGCAAGCAGGTGTTTGAGAGATGAAACATTTACAGGCTGCCTGTGTCCATTAGTGACATAGGTGCCAAACCAGGAATACATTTCCTGTTCCCTCTCCAGTTATCTAAGTTACGTTTGAATTGATTTAGGGAGAACTCTGCTTCACATGGATGGGGAGCCTGTTCCAGAGGAGGTATAATTTCTGTGATACATACCTGTCTGTCCAGCAGGTCCTATTTATATCACAGACAAGGTTTAGGTCTTTAGAACGGGCATAAACAGGATCAACAAAGCAGATAGTGGCAAAATAAAGTGAAAGAAAAGCAAGTCTGTCTTGAGGATACAGTACTCTCATAATTCCCCGTCCCCACCCGACATGGAGGGAAACTTCACTCTTGCCCCCACACTTACTTATTCTAACGCCAAAGTAACTGCTGATTTGGGAACTTTAAATCCCCATCTACAGCAGTCTCTGCTGCAAAATGCCATCTTTAACATGAAAAAGAACATTTTCTGTCTTGCAGGCATTCACTAAACTGTACATCTTTGAAATGGTCTTGACAGTATAGAAGCATAACTGTTTGTGCATATTAAACACCTGCTTAGAAAATGATCAAACATTATGTGTGCAAGCATGACACATTGAAACACTCAGTTAACAAGAATGTCTGGTCAAGACCAAAGCTTTGATAGCATAGATGTATATATATATATATATATATATATATATATATATATATATATATATATATATATATATATATATATATATATATATATATATATAATCCCTGTATGACAGGACATATTCCTTATTTGAAGCATCAACATAACCAAGTGTCTTTTCTTTCTTCCCTTCCTTTTTTCGTTCTCTTTCTTATATTTTTCTGAATGTTTTTTTTTTTTTTTTTGCCAGCAAGTGTCTGCTTCCTTTTTATATCTACTAATGCTGTCTCTCACTATATGCCAAACAGATGTGACACCAGACAATATTAACTGTTACCTGTACAGCAACACTCTCCATGGAAACTGCCATATGAAGTTCTTCTTCCATCAGTGCCCGCTGGCATTGCTATTGGCAAGTAGTAAGAGTTGTGGTTAGTCTACAGATCATGAGGCATATTCTTGGTCTTGCTTGTATGTATACACACTTGAGCTGTCTTACACCAGCCCAATGCCTTGCCTTAAGTTGTCAGCACTTTGCAGCATAATTCTAATGAAGTACAAACAGAAATATGTTCATTTAAACTGTATTTATTACCTTTCAGTCAGTAAACACTTCAAATCCCAGCTAGTGCAGGTAAGTAAAACATGATTAGTCATTACATTTCAGGAAATAATTAGAACTGTAGGGGAGTATTATTTGTGGACAGATATGAGCACAAGTCTGCTATTTGGTATCTAATGTGCAAGATTCTTCCAACAAGAACATTTATCACTTTAGGATTCATCTTGCAATCACATAACACACTATGATTTGGTGTAATTCAATTTTTAATGTCTTTCGTTTATATCTTTTTATGTATTGATTCATTGACGAGACACATTCATCTGGAGGTACATACCTTTTTTCAGAGGAGATACTAGGTGTCATTTATAACTAAGAAAAATGTGGCCATGGCAGTGCAAAAACTTCCATTGCATGTCTCTAGGGGGTGCTAGAGAGCTCTTTCAGTGAGTTGTAAAGAGTTTCAGTGGGATTGGATGCAAATTTGTACCAAACAAGGGGGAAGCTGCTGGAAGAGAAATAAGATGTAGTGTTAGAAATGAGAGGAGACGAGGACTGTCATCTCCATTCCTATAGTCAGCCCTTACATATAATGATGAAAATTGCAGGCAAAGGTGTGGCATGCTACAGCAGCTGGAAAGACAAGCTGTCCCATTTGATACAAGGCAGTGTGTTGCATCTGAAGTGGGTAATCCAGCTAATACTGAAGATAGCTAGTCCTCCCAAATTGAAAATGCTGTCACAGCTCACCAGAAGGATAAAACCAATGGCTCACTTAAATAAAACAGTATGGTTTACAGGATAAAAGTCAATACAGAGACTGTACAAAATGAACCTCTGTAACCTTGAACCTTATAAACCAAACTTTATATACTAAAAGACTAAATGAATAAGTAAAACTTCCAGAACTAAGTGCTTTTGTCCCTATTGTGATGGGACTTCATCAGAGTTACTGGAAGAAAAAATTCTCACAGCATTTAAAGGAAGATCCAACAATCAAAACTAACTGCCATATATAATTAAACTAATCACAAATAGCTGTTGCTTAGTGCTGATTAAAACCTGTTTTAACACAAATAACTTTTCCATAATAAGCATGTACATATATTGACAAACAGCAACAATACACTAGGAAAAATAAATATTATAGCAAATGTGTTTTAAAAATGTTTATATATACATACATATATACATATATATATATATATATATATATATATATATATATATACATACATATATACATATATATATATATATATATATATATATAAAATGGTTTACTATCAATATCCCGAAAATTAAAATAAAAATGGTACGAATAACTGAAGTGTTTTACCAAAACTACAACTAACCTAATGGCCCTATTGTTGAAAAACAGCTGTTAATGCCAAAAATGTGGACAATGACATTTTACGGCATTAACAACAATGCCACCCTTGCTGTAACTTCCTAATCCCTACACCTAACATCCTGTTTATGCAGGGGGCTGCGCCCCCCACACCCCCGAACTTAATATTCCAACTCCGAGATCGCACTACAGTGAGGAAAGGGATGTATTTCCCCAACCGCACTGTACCGTGATCCCTTTACATGAGTGAACATTATATTTGCGAATGCACAGCCCATTCGCAAATATGACGTTCGCTCATGTAACCTGCACGCGTATGAAGTATTCGAACATCTGTTGTTCAAATACTTCATAGCCGTGCAATTGCACAGTGACATTTCAATATTAAACCAGATGTAACCTATATTGTATTTGCCTTAATGTTTAAAGCACTTATGATAGATGCTGCTTCACTGAGTCCTCTCAGCTGACAAGCATTTAGTCTCAACTGTCATGACAAGTCTTTCAATTCCAATATAAAATATAATATAATATTCCAATACAGATTATAATAGTCCAATATAAATTTTATATGGTTTACTATTGAAATGTCAACATGCAATTGCACGGCTATGAAGTATTCAAACAACAGATTTTCAAATACTTCATATGTGTGCAGGTTACATGAGGGAATGTCATATTTGCGAATGGGCTGTGCATTCGCAAATATAACGTTCTCTCATGTAAAGGAATCGACACAGTGTGGTTAGGGAAATACATCCCTTTCCTCACTGTAGTGCAATCTCGGAGTTGGAATATTAAGTAAGGGGCGGGTGCAGCCCCCCACAGGGGAGTGCAGGGGGGCTTGCCCCCCTTGCATAAATGGGATGTTAGTTGTAAGGATTAGGAAGGTACAGCAAGGGTGGCATTGTTGTTAATGCCATAAAATGTCGTTGTCGGCATTTTCAGCATGAACTATTTCAACAATATGGCCATTAGGTTAGTTGAAGTTTTGGTAAAACACTTCGGTTATTCGTACCGTTTTTATTTTAATTTTTGAGATATTGATAGTAAACCGTTACATCTAATTTGCTTAATTTACTTTTGTTTTATTGTACCAAATTTTACATTATTTTCAGTATTTTACATTTTACATAGATAACCACAAGGAGTCAGCAGGACACTAAATACAGAGATAAATCCTCTGGTCTCTCTTGGCAGCCTAGGGTTTTTAAACCCATGATCTTCCCTGTCAGAAGCCTGTAGGATCTCTCCAACTGCCTGACGTGTCCAGTAAGATGCATCCAAATGGAGAGATTGCACTCAGTGATTGGCCTGACTAATGTGGAATATGGATGGCTAAGGATTTTTATGAATCTAGAGGAGCTAGCCTTTGTGATTAGTAAAGCCATACAGAATGTCATCCTAACCACCATTACAATATGATGATCAAAGGAAAATGAAATCTCTACCCATGTTCCAATTCGTATAACATCTTCATTTTGGAGTGGATTATATTCTATACTGTAAGCAGGGTGTAAGCTTTGTTTAGCAACAGCAACAATATTTCATTTTTTTCACATGTAGTTTTTAGTCTGCTTTCTGAGCACCAGCTATTAGCATATGTAAGTTCATGTTGTATTTTCTGCATATCACAAAGTGATTTGAGTATGACACCCATTTGGCAATCTACAAACTTGGTTAATAAGAGATCCCCATTTTTTATCTGGATGTCAGAGAAGTATATTCTAAATAGCAGAAGTCCTATTACAGACCCCTGAGGGATTCCACTGGTTACCTTCCTGCTCTCAAAAGATGTGCCTGTCACCCTTACTCTGTGAGTTATGTCCCTCAGCTAATTTTCTGTCCAGCTGATGTCATAGAGATTAATTTGACAGTACTTAGCTTGTTAATTATGTTAGCATGTGTTATGATCAGACACCTTGGTGATGTGTAGATGTGCTGTATGGACTGTGTGACTATTGTCCATGGCTTATATTACCTTCTGAAAATAATTTGCCAGATTCATGAGACTAGTTATATCCTTAACAAATCCAATCTGCCAGGGGCAAGTCTTTTATGCTGTCTTTGTTAAGGTCAGCTATGATGCATTCCATGGACTTAGGGACGAGACTTGTCAGGCTGGTGGGCCTGTCTTTTCCAAAGTCCATGGTGGGGCACCCTTGTGAAGTGGCATCACAACTGCCATGCACTATACTTCAGGGACAAAGCCAGTGGATAATTTCAGGCTGAATGGCTGTAGGACCATGTCCACCTGTGCATGTTTAGTGCTGTCCAGAAAAATGTCTGGTAACATTTCAGGTCCTAGGAAGGTTGTACTTCTGTTTGTTTTGGAAAGTACTTTTAGAATGTGTTCTTTAATGATGATAAGGGTTTTGAGATCCTTAGGGATATGTGGGTTTTGTATAGATGCCTCTGGGGCATCAGCTGCCATGCATCAATCTGGTATCCCTCAACTTTAAGCTAAGGAACAAAAAAGTGTCCATTTTTACCATCTGGTACTCCTCATCCCTGTCTTAAGGAACATCAGGTCCTGTATGGTTTACACCATACACAAAGTCACTGCCACAAAGCAAACTACAAACATAACTATACAGCTTCTGCGATCACAATACAACACCAAAACTACTAAAAAACTACTTACAGCAGGTGACACCATAAGGTCAAAGTACAACAAAACACCAGGAGAGAAGAGTCAACATAGGTCACCAACAGCACGTAGGTCAACAGCACACACAAGTCGCGAAGGTCACATTCCTCACGCTGGTGTGAGACAGGTACGTCTGACTCAGTCATGACTACCGAGAAGGTCCAGGTTGAGGGAGCTCTATTACCCACTTGGACTACACAATGACCTGACTCGGTCTGTGTACCACAGGAGTCAACGAACAGGTATGACCCATACAGCAGGCGACGCCACCTAAGAGACTAGAAGTGGACCACAATTCAGTGATATCATGATCAGAATGATAATTATGATCAGCTGGTCATTTTCAGAGACCTCAATGTCTGGCTTACATGTGTCACACATGCTTGCTGGGACAAGCCAGCTGCGCTGCTTCAGGCTCTTGCACAAATCTGATCTGCAAGGGACATATTGCAATTTCAGCCCCTAAACCATAGCAAGGCTTAGGCAGGCTCAAATCCTAAACTACACCCAAAACCAGCAAAAGTAAAAAACTAAGATACCTACTGCTCAATTGATCCAAATCTCAGATTCAAGATGCCGCCTTCTCGAGGCCAAAACCAGAAAAAAGGATGCAGAGAGCAATGCTGGTTCTCATCTCCTGGTTCAGGCTCCACTAAACGGCCACTAGAGGGGACACTCTCATATCATCGAACGGTCCCAATCACACCAAGACCAAAAGTGGCAAAAGAGGGTGTCCATCATACACAACAGACCAGCCTTCAGGTTAGTATATTTATACGATGGAAGAACCCACCAGTGCAATTATAGGCACAAGCCAAGAGACCTTTCTTGCATAAACCTCACAGGGCCACAAAATTCTCAAACAGAGGAGGGATACATGCCAACTAACTGGAGGGATAGTAAATTTCAAAACACCATCATACCATAGACTCAAAACACCACTCAAGACCATTCACATAAACACAAAGAACCAATGGTTCATAAAGTCAAACTCCACCAAGAGTTCAAAAACCCACCCGGAACAAAAATTCACCAAGTCACAACTATCACATGCTTGACATCATAATCATGAACATCCACATACGTTCACACCCATGGAACAAGATCCCCTCCACTATCTGGATCAGAGTCCTCACCCAAACCACCTGAACAGTCATAACCATCCCGAAAAAGACTAAAAGGCCCCACAGTGAGTGAAAAAAAAAAAATGGACTTCAAACCTTTAAAAAACAC
Organism: Protopterus annectens; assembly: GCF_019279795.1. Lineage (NCBI taxonomy): Eukaryota > Metazoa > Chordata > Ceratodontiformes > Protopteridae > Protopterus > Protopterus annectens. The sequence goes on along the minus strand of NC_056743.1, from coordinate 1,598,164,155 downwards.
TACTGTGTGGTAAAAATCCCCTGAACCGGTGTGAAACTTACATTTGCAGCTACTAAACTGCAATGATCAGGCTGCCCCCTACCAATCCCCATGGAAACTGTAATCACATCAAAAACCAGCAACTAACCTTACAAATGCAAAGGCAAGCAGCCACTAACTGGACCCCTAAAGGCAGGACCTCTACACAAAAACAAGAAATTACTAAAGCAAGAGCAAAATCCTTGAAAACCTTAAGACAAGATAAATTAAAATAAAAAAGCAGAAGTAAATGGAAGATCATCATACTCAACCTACATGAGAAAAATTAAAAAGGACCTAAAAAGACAATCATAAGGGAATATTTAAGAACAAATACCAAGAAGCCCAGATAAACCGAATATGCAGTTAATTAGTTCAAATGTTATGAAAATTACTGGACTACATTGCCAATGACAATTTGATGGGGTTCAGTGCAAACTTCTCCACCCTATAAGGAGGAGAGATATCATACCGAGATTGGCCCCCCCCCCCCACAAACATCGCCACCGAGAAGGTGAGACTCCCCAAAACCAAAACACAAACACAGCATCCATGTCCCGAGCTCGACTGCTCACTCCCATTCCTCCAAAGGAAATAAACCTGCGGCGGATGTTTTAATCGCCTCAATCTTATTGACGTGCTGCACCTCAGGGGCTCGCGGTAAAGAATCCACTTCTGTCCCACGCGGCCTCCACGGGTGCCTGAGGAGACACCGGCTCCACCCCTGGAAATTACGTCCCCATCCTTAGCCAAGGAAGCCCGCGAGCCCATTAGCTTGACAAGGCTTATCTGCAAAGCCATGGAGAGGGATCATAATGGAGTTTGAAAATAAAGAAGGCTAAGTTTGGCTTTTTTGATCCAACCCAGTTTTTTTTTCGGCACAGTACTTTTGGCTTTAAGGGAAAGGCCATCCACGAGGACAGGCAAGACCTTGACAGCCTACCAGCCTTGACACAATACCAACCTCCCATCATCAACTCATCCTCATCGAAATACTCAGGTATCATCAAAAAAAAATCATAAAATACATAATGCCAGGTTTCACACAAACTGGCTAAGAACTAGAACCTGTCAGAGTCAGAGTGAGCAGGCGTCTCAGACTCAAACTGACTCAAAAGTGGTCTGGGGTGGAAGTCCCTGTTCCCACTCTTTTTTACGGCATCTGCTTTCACACAAGCAACACAGCTGGGAGGTGGTTGCTGACAAGTTGCAGAGATGACAACCAAACTAGTACAAAACACATTCGACATGATGACACAGATCCTTCCAGGCCTCACAGAAACGGATAACTGGTGTGAGCTGGCCCCTAAAGTTAATGCCAAGAGTAACATAGTCTGCCCCGGGAAAACAAATTTACCCCCCCAGCTACCATATAGGTGGCAATCCACTGAGCACAGTGAACCTATGAACCTATGAACCTATGAACCCATCTACTCTAAATTAAGCTGAAGAGCAAAAAAGCAAGTTTTCAACTTTGTTGTAGCAAACTGCTTGCTACACTGCATAAACACACAAAGAAGTTCATTAGGCATAGGTTCATAGGTAGGTACTAGGCTATTGGCCCTAGGGCCTATATAAGCCTAGCCAAATGGTACCCTGGCTTTCGCCACCCAAGAAAATTAGTTTCCTGTGCCTCTGTCGAGCAGAGCCACAGAAATGATCCCCGGGTTGAATTTCCTATCTCCCATCCAGTCATCAAGATTTTTCTTGAAGAGTGCTAATGAGGAACTTTGTTTGATATAGATAGGTAGTTTGTTCCAGAGTATGGGAAGTCTCTGGGACAGTAATCTATCCCTCCAGCATATTCTGTTTATTGTGGTGACAAGGTTTAGGTCCCTAGAGCATGTAGCTTGGAGGGATTGGGATTTCTTTAAATGAAGCATGTCCAACAGCTCTGGGTTTGACATAGCTTTGTATGTTAGGCAGAGATCACCTCTGAGTAGGCTATATATGATGGAGTAAAGCTGGAATTTTTTAAGACTGTCTGCGTAGTGCATCTGTTTGAGGCCAGTAATCCACTTTGTGAGGTATTTCTGCGGCCTTTCCAGTTGTTGTAGATGTCTTGTGAGGTACATACCAAAAGGGGTGTTGTACTCTATTATGGGTCTAATGACCTCTTTTTTCCTGGATGAGAAACCTTTTGTGATGAGGTGTGCCACGTAGAAGGATTTCCTGACTACTGTGGTGATGTGATTATCAAAGGAGAGACTACTGTGCACCTGTGTCCCAAGGTCTCTTATTACACTTTTGGTGTTAAGTAGACTGCCACCTATGCTGTAGTTCATGGGTACAGAGTTTTTACCAAAGGGGATGACAATGCACTTTTTTGCATTGAGCTTGAGGCCATGGCTTTGACACCAGGCATCTGTCTCAGTGAGGCCCTTTTGTAGGATGCCCACATCATTAGGTGTTTTGATTATGGCTCCTAGTTTGCAGTCATCTGCGAACTTCGTTAGCCAAAGACCTTCTGTGTTAGCCTGTACTTCAGAGAAGTTGATACCAAACAGGAGAGGACCCAAGACTGAACCCCGTGGTACTCAACTTGACACTGGTCTGAAGTTGGATTTGGAGTCTGCTACTTTCACAGTGTGGGTTCTGTCAGTGAGCCAGTTGGCAACCCAACTTGTGACATAGGGATGTATACCTAATTTAGTGAGTTTATCTATAATTCCAGAGTGGGGGATGGTGTTGAAAGCCTTGGCAAGATCTAGATAGGCTGTGTGAACCACCTTACCCTCATCTAAGGCTTTGGTGACTGCTTCAAAGAAGTTTATCAGATTTAGGAGACATGACCTGCCTTTTACAAACCCGGACTGGGTAGGGTCCAGTGTTTGGAGATTACCATTGTCATGGTTTATAAGTTCCATGATGATACGTTCCATAGCCTTGCAGACCAGGCAGTAGAGCAAGACTGGCATTCACTTGTCAATCGGTATTAAAATGCCATTATGTAAGTGAATTCGGGTCTATATTAGAACATTGAAAGTTTAATGGTTCAAATCACTAAAGGTCGACCTTTAATGATCGAACCATTAAAATTTCAAATGTTCAGAAAAAATAAATAAAAAGAAAAAAGTAAATCTAAAGGGTGTAGGCAGGGAGGGCAAGCCGCCCCTGCACCCCCCACTTCCCCCGCTTCTTAAATATAACACTTCCGAGACCGCACTACATTGAAGTAAATGAAAATCTCCCCTTATGGAGATTTCCGTTTACCCGTTCGACATTCTGCACTTTTACTATTCTCATGTCAACAAAATTGGATTCGACATTGTCGGCTTTCAAGAATACAACAGGTAACCATGATTTCTGTTGTTGCCGATCATACCCCCTAACACCATGCACCCAGGGCTGCTTCAGCCCACATTAACTATGATTCTGCTCTGGACTGAAATTTGCACTGAATTAATTTCCTAATATATTGCAATATCCACCAGATATGTGTATGTTTTGCAATATCCACCATTTATGTGTATGTTTTGCATTATGAATACATTTAGATCAATGTTGCTGGTTATTTTGTAACTTCTTGACATAACTAAAGAACATTTTGCAATTTATTCTTTGCTTCCAATTCCAACATATGTTCAAGAGGTATCTTTCTATTCCTGATAGTATTTTTCAGTAACATAAATAACCTTTTGATTTAAACCTTGATTTGTAGGTCTTTAGTTTTGCTGTCTGTTCTAAGAAGCTTTTTGCTTTTATCGTATTATTTATGCATGTAGACCACCAGGCTGTTTTGCTGTTACCCCTCCTATTTTGTTTAATTCTGGGTGGGGCTGTCAGACTTTTTGTCAATAATTTGAGGGTTGCAGTTATACTTGAACTTTGGGAATTCATCATTAAATTGCAGCAAGCCTCTCCAATCTCCTGAGCTTTGTTAATGTTGATAAGACTAAGACTCAGGCAAATGACCATGTGTTTGAATGGTCCTCTACTGATTATTTTTAGGCAACACGAAATAGCCACAGCTCAGGAGATTGGAGAAAATCGCGATGAGGGAACTAAGTGGAAATGTTCAGTCAACACATGATGCAGTGCACAGGAAGTGATATCCGCTAGTAGGGGGTCGGTACTCAGCACCCCAAGGCAGATCATTCTGGTATAGCAATAGTTGGAGGGGTTCTGTGACAAGGGCAGATAGAGGCACAATTTAACATCAGTATGTGATGGAAACAATTCATTTATTATTTTTCAGTCTGAAATCTTCAACAATGATGTTATCAATTTCACAAACTTTGTTTTAACAAAACATCATAAAAAGTTTCTATTTTATGGCTTTAAATTTGCCACTTTTATGACTACTTCCTTCCAATACACCTGCATGAACTGTATGAACTGAGATTTTTCATTAGTAAGATAAATCTTTCTTTTATTTTCAATAAGACACATGAAGCTAAAGGATGTTCTAAGATATTTAAGACAAAATCTGTATTTAATCCCCTTTATATGCTTATTTAAGCGTTTTCCAAAAGTTAAGTGAAAAACCTGTCATTGACTGTTTGGATTCTAAATGTGTGAACATATATATATATATATATATATATATATATATATATTTTATATAAAATGTTCTACTTTTATTTTCAGACTTAATTATCATTGAATTTGAAACAATCAATTAGTAATGAGTAAATCATAAACGCAAACACATAACATAAATCAAATAAGGTAGTGTTAAAGCAATAGAGAATAAGTTCTGTTTGCTTTCAACGGAGAAGTGGCTACAGCTCTCATTTACTCTTGAAATTTCACCAAGCACTGGGATAGTAAGCTGTTGGCATTTTGCTGTGGATAAGGTCTGATAACCTCATTAAAACAAGATTAGCTTATTCCGCTCCACAAAGGTGGAGCCACAACAGACCCTGGGAACTACCGCCCTATAAGCCTGACTAGCTTGGTCTACAAGGCTATGGAGCGCATCATTATGAAACTCATTAACAGAGACATCGGGAACCTCCAAACACTGGACCCTACCCAGTTCGGCTTTGTTAAGGGCAGATCATGCCTCCTAAACCTGGTGGACTTCTTTCAGACAGTTACCAAGGCTATAGATGAGGGAAAGGTGGTACACATAGCCTACCTAAACCTCGCAAAGGCCTTTGACACCATTCCCCATTCTGGTATTATAGACAAGCTCACCAGCCTGAGCATAAACCCCTACATCATGAGATGGGTTGCCAACTGGCTCACGGACAGAACCCACATGGTGAGAGTTGCAGGAGCTATGTCCGACTCTAAACCGGTTACAAGTGGCGTTCCCCAGGGCTCAGTCCTAGGACCCCTCCTGTTCGGCATATACTCAGAGGTACAGGCAAGCAAAGGAAGACCATGGCTGACCAAATTCACAGATGACTTTAAACTAGGAGCTATAATTGACTCTCCGGCTGACACAGACATCCTCCAAAAGGATCTCACTGAGACGGATACCTGGTGTCAAAATCATGGCCTCAAGCTAAATGCCAAAAAGTGCATAGTCATCCCCTTTGGAAAAAACAAAGTACCCACAAACTACCACATAGGTGGTAGTCCCCTAAGTATGGAAAACGTAATAAGGGATCTGGGGACCCAAGTAAATAGTAATCTCTCCTTTGATAATCACATTGCCAAAGTGGTTAGAAAATCCTTCTAGGTAGCTCACCTAATCATAAAAGGGTTCGTATCCAGATCAAAAGAGGTCATTGTGCCCCTCTACTCATCACTCATCAGACCCATCATAGAGTACAATGCCCCATTTGGGATGTACCTTACAAGACACTTGCAACAGCTGGAAAGACCACAGAAGTACCTCACTAAGAGGATCACTGGCTTCAAACAGATACCCTATGCAGCTCGACTGAATAAAATCCAGCTGTACTCGGTTGCATACTGCCTACTCAAGGCCATGTCTAACCCAAAATTGATGGACATGCTCTACCTAAAGAAAACCTTATCCCCTCAAGCCACACGCTCTAGGGATCTAAACCTCACCACAACAATAAATAAGACGTGCTGGAGGGATAGATTCCTGTCCCAGAGACTTCCCATGCTTTGGAACAAGATTCCAATCTACATTAGGCAGAGCTACTCACTAACGCTCTTCAAGAGAAACTTTGATGAGTGGACGGGAAACAGAAAGTTTACCCTGGGGATCACTTCAGTGGCTCTGCTGGACAGAGGCACAGAGAACTAATCTAAGGGGGCGGCAAAACCCAACACATTCTGGCTAGGCTTATAAATGCCTTCAGGCAGATAGCCTAGTACCTACCTATGAACATATGTATGATGAAGTCACACCTTAGGACCCCAGATTCTGAGGCTGAGATCCCTCCACTGCTATTTTGTCAATAAGCCCCAGTGTCTCTATTTAGCACAAAGCATTTGGGGTCCACCTGGTTCTCTTTTCACAAGCTCCACAGATTCTAGTGACTGCATAATCTTCATGACCTCTGGCAACAGGAATGGTATCAGTTTCTAGTAATAGCCATTTTGCCACCAATAAAAGAAAGCAAGCAAGGCTAATCTTTGAGGAGAGATTGCAGGGTTCAGGGTCCAACTCAACAAGAAAAATCTTTGGTTATTTCTATCTATCCCCCCACTCACATGCATTTTGTTTTTTACTAGCTGATGTATATCTTATTTAAAAGAAGTTAGACTACTGCAATCTCAGAAAATATGTTTGCAGGTAGCCTTTACCTCATTCCTGCACCTTCAACAATCCCCATACTCCCCATGAACATTCTAGCCAACTTTGAGGGTGTGAAAATATCTGTGCAGACATTTCAACCAAAAATTTGAAACTACCTTCTCGTTGCCTTACTTGGAGCTTCACATATGTGATCCTTTGGTCATCTATTTGGATCCATAATGAATGATCCCAAGCTGTCCTAAAACTCAATGCCAGTCCTTTATTCTCCCCATGTCGAATCAGATATAATCTGCTCAGGAGCTTTTTTTTGTTGTTGTATGAGCTGGCCTGGCTTCATGTACCAACCTAACTATTTCCAGACCTTTACGTATGCACCCCATATGCTTAAGCCTAGTTTTAGCTTCCTTGTATAGTCCACTATAAAGTAAAAATAGAAATTTTGTCTGCAAGTTAAATTCCATTTTAGCAGAGTACTGTGTCTTCACCCCCCTCTATATTTAGAATTTGTGTCCAATACCCGTTTGCTATTTTGTGTCACAATCAGCTGACATCCAAAGCTGAAACCTTCCTATCAAAGCAGTATACTCAGAACCCCCCCCCCCACCCCCCACCCCCACACCCAGACTTCAGAAATAAACAAGCTTGGGAAGGAGGTAATCTGTACCACATTCACATTATGCATAGACTCAATCCACTTCTCTTAAAATGCCAGAGAAGCCCAGAGGAAATTAGACACTTGGTACTGCAATAATGGGCAGAACTAAGTCCACTCACAGTCAACACTTTGGGGTATGTGTAAATTTAACCTAATGGATTTCATTAGGCATCTAGAGTATAAAAACAAACCCAGTAATGCTACAGAACAAAGGCAGATAAAAACAGACTAGCCCACCTACCTAAATGATATACTACACTCAGCATGTAGTTGGGGTAACTTACTAAAGGAAATAGATGCCATCAAGAAAAAACAATAAGGCCAGAAGTTATGTGATACCCCAGCACAAATGGGAGAGAATAAAATTATTTCTCTGAGCAAAACTGACTCAGTGCCCTAAGTCTCTATCCTTATGGCTAAAGGATCATAGACTTATCCCATGCCATCCTATCTCTGAACCACATATCAGGCAAAGTAGTTTGGCTTGGCAAACAGATTTAATGATTCGATGATGGAGACACACAAATCAGTGTACCATCAATACCCCCACACGCACACCTTCAGCATTCATTTAGGTGAGGAAATAGTCACCCATCTGGATAGCCATGTAAATGCGTGACAAAATCAGCAATCAATTGATACTCCAATGTCAGGGAAGGCTGGGACTAGACAGTGTCTCTGTTGACATATACAAATCAATAAGAGCTACATTACCCTTACTCTATAATCCCTGTATATGGACAGCCTTATGATTGGGAAAATACTTCCATCCACCCAAGAAGCATTCTTGCCTTTCGAAAGGAGGGAAGAGATTGGTGAGACCTGTGGTGCTATGAATCAATATCTTTAATGCCACTTGAAACTAAGGTGCTAACCACGATCCTGGCAAGCAGACTGAGCCCACATATTCACACTATTAAGACCATTACACAACCAAGGTTTGTTCCAGGAAGAAAGGGAATTCCAGGCATCCTAAGACTGCTTTCCATTGTGCAAGAACTTTCTCAGAGATGTCCAAATCTGAAAGTGGCCATAGCCATTGACTCCAATAAGGCCTTTGATTTATTGTTTTCAGAGTACTTATGGCAGACCCTTCATGCTTTTGATCTTCCTTCACGATTTATGAAATGGCATCAGTTGTTGTATCTGTCCTCCAAGGCTAGAGTAGTAACTGGCCAATACATATCCAAGCCCTTTGAATTATTTTTGGGGCACTAGGCAGGGATGCCCACTTTCATTTCTGTTGTTTGTTCTGGAGGTAGAAGATAAGTCTGCATAAAAGACAAAATTGCCCCCATGGGTATCCCATCAACTAAAATTAATATTTTGATTGATGCCTGATATACAGATGACTGCACCCTGAGGCTAAGTTGCCTACAACATCATGTATGCAAAGTGCTTTAGGTATTTCAACATTTTGGAGAAGTATCTTGTCTGTGAGTAAACTTGGGGAAGAGGTTGTATTTCCTCTGAATGACTCAGATTTACATTTAAAGGGCCCCTTGACAGGTATAGATAAGAGTATGGATACAATTATGCTTATTGTTAGTGAAAGTAGCTGCTGTAAAAATGGTATTACTGACATTTTTATTCCTAGTAAGATGTACTCCTGCCCTTGGTAACTGCCCAGTCATCACAACCTTACAGAGACTAATTGTCAGCTTTATCTGGATGGCCTCCCAGACCTATTTCATTGTACCATTATACTCTGGGAACCATGGATTCAGGGAGATACTGTACTCTTTGGATCTTTTTCAAGGTTCATAGAGGACCCTACCCACATATGCAGAGTGTACAGATAAATGTCATGGAATGCAGTTACCATGGTGACAATATTTGCAGCTAAGTATCATGGGTGAGGAGTGAGCTACAGGCATAGACAAGTTTCTGGGCTTGGTAGATTGGACCAAAGATGAAGGAATAGCCAAACTCCACTTCTTAAAAGTCTATATCTGAGCATGACCAGATTAAATGGTCATTGCTCTTAGGTACCTTTATATAAAAAGAACAAGAGTCATTGCTCATTAAGCTTTTTAAACAATGTAGAATCTCACAACACATTTTCTTCATCCATTTCAAGAAACTACACTTTTGGCACAATGCTCTTTTTCAGATGAAGGAACAAGGAGGAGTGGAATTGCAGCTGTTGGCATTGCAGACATAACTTTGTAACCTACTGACACATCTTATGACAATGTCCCCATAGTATAAGAACTTGAGCCAGATCCCACACTGAAGTGATCTAGGTGTTCTCACAAGTTCTTCTCTGAATGTGCAATCTCAGATTTTGGATATTGTCTACCTCCACTCCCACACCCATTGCAGGTAACGGTGAAAAGACAGCTGATACCACTGCAAATTACCCTGTCTACGTAGTTGTTCAAGTACTGCAAGACTTTCACAAGAATTTTTCAGTTGATTTGCATTGTCGTGTAAATTATTTGTGAGTCCAGGAAAAGTACTAAAAACTTTACAGATATTAATGAATACTGGTCCATCTTTTTGTTTGCAAGGGACAAACTTTCAAAAAACTTTAGAATTACACTTTTCTGTAATCAGTGTTCTATTGGTACTTGTGGCTGGGACTGAAGTTGGATTGGCATGGATGGGACTCTTCTTAGTCTGTATAAATTGCAGTATCTATAAGCCTGGATACCTTATTAAGGTTTATTATTTATTTCATTAGGCCATTAAGATTAGTTGTTATTGCATTTGATGTTACATTACAAGGAAGAAATTCAACAGACATTAATAACTTTAGACCTATAGCAATCTTATCTTCCCTCTCCAAAATACTTAAAAAATGTATTCAAAAACAATTGCTAGCCTATCTCCTGCAGGAAGAAATCCTATCCCCTACACAACATGGCTTCCATCCTTCCCATAGTACAAGCACTGCACTTCTAACCTATATAGATACTGTCAATAAAGCTAGAGATAACAGTAAACTAGTCTCTTCTTTATTTCTAGACTTGTCTAAAGCCTTCAACACAGTTTGTCACCGCAAACTTCTACTTCGAATGTCCTTACTAGGTCTCTCCCAGCCCACCCTTCTGTGTTTCAAAAGCTAAATGTCCAGAAGGCATCAGTCAATAAAGTGGCACTCCATGTTCTCTCCTTACCTCCCAGTCACCACCGATGTATCACAAGGCTTTATCCTTGGTCCCCTCCTCTTTAACATTTTCATCAACACCCTCCTTAAATCCACACAATAGGCCACCCTAATACAATACGCAGATTATTCCAATCTCATTTGCACATCTGACAACACTGTAAACCTCAAAAAAAATTACTCAGGAAGCTTTAACAGCCACTGAAACATGGCTTCATAAGTCACAAGTCATGCTCAACCCAAGAAAGACAAAACCACTACTTTTGTCCCCAAATCCCTCTTGCATGAAAAAAATAGATTTAAAGTCCTCTCTCTTGATAATACAACCATTGAAGTCCCTTCTCATAACAAAGTATTGGGGTGACAGCGATAATCTTACATTTCACCTGCATATACAAAATTGCATAAGAAAAAATGCATCAAAAACTAGAGATGCTTGACAGAGCCGAAAACATTGTCACTGACGCAATTAAAACTACACTTGCCACTACTTATCTCCTCCCCACACTTCTTTATGGTGCTTCCATCCTTATTAACCTCCAGGCTTATCAAAAATTAAAACTTGAACAATGTTATAACAAAGCTGGTAAATTTGCAGCAAATACTTTCAAAACCTACCACTGTGTATCACTGAAAAGCCTAAATTGATTAGAACTGCCTCATCAACTAACATATTCATAACTTCTGATCACCTATAAAATTATCCAGCATCTTTCTGCCTGTCCAACACTAAACAACATTCTACACAACTATGTTCCCAGCTGGTCATTGCGATCCAGTGACCAAAACCTCCTGAATACCTATAAACCTGTCAAATTTGCTGGACATTGTCTGTACTCATACAAAGTTGCTAAGGCCTGGAACTCCTTACCTGTATCCATCAAGTCAATACCCTCCCTCCATCTTTCAAAACCATTCTGAAAGACTTTCTAGCTAAAATCTGCAAAATGGCTCTTGTTGGCCCTGGCCTACGAAATTCTGTTTCTAACTAAAATCTGACTTTGTTCTAGCTCAAAACCAGAATAAACTATATCCCTAAATGTGAATAAATACCTTCTCATTCCTTATACCTCCTTACTCTCACTTCTTCACTTACTCCCTTAATTCTATCAAATTCTATTCCCTGACTTTCTCTCTAAATATACCATAAGCCTGTTTTTCCCTCACTTCATATCAGAATTCCTGTTTGTATTAGACTAACTTACCGTTCATTTCTCTACAGACTGTCTAAAATTTTCTATATATTAAATGAGTGTCATATAACTTGTATTGATTCTTAACCAATGTTTTTATATTATGTCTCATTTGTTATAATTACTTAAACTGCAGATGTTTTTGTTTTATTTATGAAGATTGTCAAATTATTGTTCTTAAAATGTTTTGTAATAATTTGGAGCTTTTCTCCCTGGGCCTCCACGGAATATGGGCTTCTACAGATTCGGACTTTCCCGGTAATCAAATGTCAATCAGTCATTCAGTCAATAAATAAATAACTTTATGTTACATATGTATGCACTAGTTTGAGTAAAGTTTTGATCAGTTAAAATAAATGAATAAAAGGTAGCTAGCCTAGGTTCATGGGTAGGTACTAGGCTAGCTGTCTTTGCAGGCCATTTTAAGCCTAGCCAATTTCCCTTTACAATAGATACACATGTCTCACTTCAGTCTTCCTCTTTGTGTCATTCATAAACAAATCAAACCCTGACAGTTTCATATACCATCCCTTTTGCCATGGTTTAGACAGTATTTACTGATAGATAAAATGAAAAATTTTCTGAGAGAATGACAGTATGATCTGCTATAGTCCAGTGACTATAGCACAGATTCAAAACTGTAGTAAATCTCAGCGATTAAGACATTTGAACAATAAAATAAGGAATTCACACTGATGGTGCTGCGGTAGCGCTGTCGCCTCAAAGTAAGACGTTGTCCTGTTCAATTCTCAGCTAGAGCATCTTCTGTGTGGAGACATGCATGAATGGGCGTACCTTCGTTGAAGATTGTGCGTCAGAGCTGGCAACTCGGCACATAAAAATCTACTGCCAATCATTAGCGGACAGGAGTTCCGCTGTGGCAACCCCTAACCAGGAAAAGCCAAAAGACACAACAACAACAACAACACTGACTCATTAGAGCAGATCTATAGGTTAAACATGCAGCACAATGTTCATGTTACAACAGTAAAACTGAATCATTCAAAGGAATAGATTCACCTGCAGAGAGGGAGTGAAATTATTCTTAAAAGTTACTAGCTGGTTAATGTAATGAACGCTGACTGACCAGTGAACATTAAAGCCTATAGACCCTACATGCACTCAGGGTTACTTAACTATTCCAAATGTCCTTGGTCACCACTAGAAGTAGAATATTGTGCCTCATAGATCATATCTAGTTTCTAATAATAAATAGAATTCACTTACAATAGTCTATTTTGTCTTCTTTTTGCCCTTTCTTGTCTTCTGGTGCATCATCCTTTCTAGTCTACTCTGGGACTCTCCCTGTACTCACCTTAACTTAGTGATTTTCCTTCTGAGCAGTGGAATAAGACAGCTGTTCCACAATATTAGTAAATCTATGATCCTAGCTGCACAGCTCTAACAGAAAATGTGCAATTTGTTAGTGCTTTTACAGAACCGTTAACATAGCTGTATAAGGACTGTTAACCCATGATTAACTTTATAGCAAGTCTCAGAATCACTCCTAGCTCTTTACTTAGCTCCATTTTCCCCCCATTGGTGCAAATGATGAGTACTAGTGACAGCAAGTTGAAGGTCTTCCCTTGACTTCTTACAGTATATAATCCTCTGTTATCTATTTCTCAGTCACTTGCTCACTGGGTGACAAAATATATGGTGATGTCAATGTCTGCCTGTGCTAAACATAAGTCTATCATGTAAATGAACACATTCACTTATGGAATGTCCCAGCCAGAGAGCGACCACCTTCTAATAGGGGAAGACGTGCACTGGATCACTCCCCAGCCCATCTGTCATGAGAAGGCAGGGTGCTGATTCTGGTTTGCCTTCCTTGGGCAGACTATTTCATGATCTAATAGTCCACTCCCAAACTCCTGTAAACTGCATTATGGAGAGACTTTTTATTAATTTGTTAAGTGGGTACAGAAAGACATCATTTCTGGAGAGAAAGTCTAGTTAGATGGCTTACTCATAGTCACAGGGTATGCAAGCAGAGACTGATGCAATCAAAACTAGGTCTAATGGAGCAGAGACTGATGCAGTCAAACCTCTGTCTAATCGATGAAGCTCAGTAGCAGCTTGTAGCCTTAATCCTGTGATTCACAATGACAGTCCATATTTAACCACTGCATCAATAATGTGGCATAGAGGGATAAAGCCCTGACTGTGACGCGGGTGACCTGGGTTTGATTAGCATCCTGGGTGATTGACTGTGCAGCCAGGAGGGATTGGTGTGCTCACTCTTGGGGGACAGTGGTAAAAGGCATCTTCAAATGATGATCCCTGGTGAACACTGGAGACGTTGTCAGAGGAGGCTTGGTCAGCGTGGGGCAGTGGGCTTGGCTGAGCTGCCATGGAGGTGGGACAATATGCCATGAATCTCACATTGCATGCCTCCCAGAACTGTACCACATTGCCAGAGCTGGGGGATAATACGTTAGGCTAAAGTAAGACCCCCCCCCGATGAAAACTCAGACATGCCAAGCCCTTTTGCCTGCGATCTGAGACTGGCCCCAGAGATTACTGGAATAAGTCTGGGGGTATGGAATAGCTGGCTTACTCAGCATGGATGGGGCATGAAGGCCAGGGTGGTTATAATGAAGGATAGCTGGAAGGAAAAAGCAAAAAAAGAAAATTAACCAACCTCGAAAGATGGCCTTTGGATTAAACGGCAGAAGTTGCTACAGCATGGGTCCAAGAACTAACGCACTGATCAGAATATTACACTCAAAATATTTTATTAAACTACACATTAACTAAGAGAGCCATCTTGTGCACTTCAGCCTTGATTTGCAGGTTTCATCTGTGCGGACAACTGTTGGTGGTGGTGTGATAGTAGTGGTGTGCTAGAAAAGAGATGCAAGCTGCTCGCTGTACAGGAGATTGTTGATGTAAAGGAAATGCAAAACTGTTAAATCCATGGTATGTGCATCAAATATTTGCTGGAGGTTCATATGCATATATTTTTTTGTTTGTTTTATAGAAAGAACGAGAGAAGGGGTCGAACTTAGTCTTCATGTTCCGGTTACCATTTGCTGCTGGGAAGGTCTTCAGTGTTAGCATGCTTGATACCCTTCTCTATCAGGTACTGTCATTTCAAGAAAAGCTGTTATAAAAATGTTCATCGTTAGATCACTATTGCAGTAGCCTAAGCTATATGAGTTATATCTTTCCAAGGATATGACAACCGGCCATCTTCCAAAGCTTAAGGGCACCTTTCATGCACTGTAAACCACTATACAGCTCAAGGAGAGTGGTATAAAGTTAGTAGGTATGGCACCAAACCTTCAGAATTTTCTTGCCATTGAAGTGTGCTTTTCCATGTGAGCTTTGAATGATCAACAGTTGGCTAGTGATTCTACAATGCTGGACAGATAAGTATCTCATTAGGGGAAACATTCCATTTTATCAAATTCTGTAAAGAAAAGTTTGTTTTTCTTTGATAAATTTTAATTTAAGGCTAGGACTGGTGTTTTTATTGGTTATCCCTGAAAAAAAATATTAGAAAATGTATCATTTTAGTTGGGTTCCCTGCTGGGAAAATCCTTTTAAAATATTACTTTTTGTGAGAAAAGGTTTTATTTTTTTTCTTAGAAACTATTGTTAGGGGCTAGGATTTGGGGCTGTGGGTATTTTCATTAAAAGATTACCTCAGAACATAACATTTCCATCCAGTGGGTTCACCAGTTCTTAGTGGCTCTGCTGCCAACTTGTGAGACACATGTTTTGTTTGGTAGAACAAGGACCAGGCTCCAATTTTTTAAATTCTTCCCTCCATCATCTTCAAGAAGAAAATTGCAAGAGTCTTCTGTCTTCGAGCCCACTTCCTGTTTGCCTCAGCCACTGATGAATCACACTGCTCTGGCTGTTTCAGGTAACTCAGCCTGCTCCTTGCTTTCTCTTGATCTTTCTGGTGTTTTTCCTTAAGAAGCCATTAAGGACCAGGAAACAGCCATGTTATCTGTGGCTGTTCAATTGTCCTGTTCGGCAAGGGAGAATCACTTTTCTCAGTGTCTGGGGAAGAAGAGGATGAAGCTCTATGGCAAAGCCACCATAAGGAACGTGATTCCCATTCTTGAGTTAGTCTTTTTCCAGAATTCTCCCAGAAAAAGAAAACAGAGAGTCAAGCATTTTTCTTCTAATGTTTTCCACACGGGAAAAAACAAGATGATGAGTTGGGTTTTGCTAAGAGCTTATTTCAAACCTTTAAATTTTTAAATCCTGACTCTTCCTCTGACTCAGATTCTGATTCTCAGTCTGAGGGAACTGTCTTTCTCATGTGCCTGTGCCATGGGGACATAGATTCTGAAGAAATGTTTTCTTCAGATCCCCTCTTGATGAGTTATCTTTTTCTGATACTTTAGCCAGAATGAAAAAAGTTGCTTCAATGAGAGCAAAAAGAAATTCTAGAATCACAGCAAAGATATTACAATTCATTACAAGTGTATATTCCATCCAGCAGCTGTTTTTCTTGTCTTGCCAGCATTAAAGGATGCTTTCTTGGCAACCAGTAGTTTATCTGACAGTCAGTCTCCTGCACTAAAATCCTGATAAATTCTATAAGGTTCTTCAGACCCACAGAGTTCTAGTTACAAACTCTAGATCAGATTCTGCAGTCATTTTTTTGTCAAAACCATCTTTTGCCATGCATCTTTTAGCAGATAACCCTATCCTGTCACACAAATATGGAAGAATATTTAATAAATTTAGGAAACAATTTCTTCTTCTACTTTAGCCTTTGAAATAGTGAATTGTCAAGTTGACATGTATAAGTGTGGCGTCTTTTAATAAAATGAGAAAGTTAATCGCTGAGCTCCCTTCCTCAGAAGCTAAGACATCTTTGAGTGATTTACTATCCTTGGTGTCTCAGTAACCAAATACTCTTTAAAATGATTTTATGGTACTGCTGATGCTGTATCTATAGGAGAATGCTACTGGGTCAGAGATTGAAGATTTGCTTTGCTGTGTACCCAGAATTTACCACAGAATCTCTAACCTGAGATCTTGCACACTTCCCTGCACAAATAAGCTGTTACATGTCCCTTTCTCTTCTAGGGTCCTTAAAAAGATTTGATGAAAGAGGAAAGTTAATTCAGGGGGTCAGTCAGATGTTTTCAATCCTCCATGCTAAAATATAATAGGAACTTTCCTTTTGGTTCAGAATCCTTTATATATGAAACAGAATCAGTCTCCATAAGGTACAGGTGAACAAAATTTCAGAAAGCAGTGGTTCAAAAAGAATAGATGATCCTTCTGAAACCAAGAACAATCAAAAACAGCAAACTGACTGTATCCCCCTCATGCCCCCCCTTCATATCAAGACATTTCAGTAATACTGCCCGAAGTCTAGGTGTTTACTTTCCTCCATTCTGGGTCACTAGATAATTCCAGACAGTTGGGTTCTGTGATCTTTCAAAGAGGCTATATTTGGCCGTGGGAGTCCCATCCTCCTTATCCATATCATCAATGCTACAATGAGTTTAGATGATTGTTTCATGTATAATTTCATTCTTTTGGCACAGATACTTAACTGCCGTCATGACGGCATTGAGAATGCAATTGTCACATTTGCCAGGTCCTAGAGAAATATTATGGAAAATAAAAGATACACAGTGTTATAATTAACATAGAAATTAAAAATATATAAAAAAGATTATTTCACATTGTTCAAGAACTGTGTCACCTTTTGACTTTCATCAGAAAATCACTAGATTCTGAGTGCTGTATACAGAAATGTTAACTATTAAAAAAAATTTCAAATGCCAAATATTTGAATAGCCTGAATATGTCATATCAAAGTTTGGGGATATATTGATCAGGTAGACAATAATAAATCATTTGTTTAGATAGGGAAGTCTGCACTCAATTTAGGCAAGAAACTAAGTATTTTATAGATTTATATAAAAAATCACTGGACTTATAGTCTAGCAAATATATTCACAATGCAAACATGGCATGTGTTCCTGTTAGTATATTGTCCATTCATGCTAAAAGACTAAACAATAAGTCAACCTGGCACTCAGAGTTGATATGTAGAAATCATGATAGTGGAGTAAGAATTGAGGTATGGCTATTGGTTCTGCCTTCTTGTTGGATGCAAAATGTACAACTCCTGAAGAAAGATAAGAGAAGAAGTTCTGTGCTTATTTTAGCAAGGATATAAATGTAGAGTAGATGACGTGTATGAATTTGATAGGACTAGGAATAAAAACAAGACTGTTTAATCATTTGACTAATCACCGAGTGTGCTCAGATTACTTCTTGGCATTTACAGAACTCTCTAAAGTTTGTCATCAGATAGTAACAAGCTACTAAGTTTTCTATATATTAGTTGCCACTGTAAACTTTTTACTGGAGATACTGAACTCCCTGAAAAAGAGCAGAATGGAACTAGTAACATTCTACCTTCTTGGCCAGGCCCTTACCCAAGTCATAGAAAAACCCTCAAGGATGTATAACATTAAGTATGGGATGTGTATTAATAAAGATGAGTCAAAGTGTACTTACATATTTTACCTGCCTTGGCAGACAAGGATGGAGAGCACACATTTCCATTTCACTTTAAAATCACATCTCCTTCAAGAATAGCTAACTATCCCCTGTATTTAAAACCATCATTAAAGGGTCCACCTTAGGTCTTGCAGTTTGGGAATGATAGATAGATTTCTCTGTGCAAACAGTAAAAACATGTGGAGCCTTTTAAAGAATAAATTGGGGACATTAAAAATATATATGTTATGCACTAAAAAGGAATCTGGGCAAACTATTAGAATATCTGTTGTATTAAGGTACTAACAAAAAAAAAAACAATAATATACAAGAAATAATGTGTAGCGAAAAAATAATGCAACACATGGGCAGGGAAGTACAGACAGCAGTTAAAGCTGACATAAATTATGAGGCCAGACTTGTAACACTGTATAATGGCAATGAAAAATCAACTTTTCAATTACAGTATCAATGTCAGATCCAATTAGAATCTACCCCTTGTTTTATTAAATAAGGGTGAAAAGACATATTCCCTAAAGGACAGTGTTTTTTTGAATCCAGGACCCTATTAAGGCTTGTATTTCTCTTGTTCTACAATATTTATGTGAGTTATTATTACCTGGTGTTTCTTACACTTCCATCATGGTTCATTTTTCAGCCATTTCAGTATATCTGTCCTTGGACCCTCCCCTTTCGATGCATTCCCATGTTAAAATGTTTTTGAAAGGAGTTTTACATACCAGGCCTCCTAGAAAATAGATGGATTTTCCTTGGGATCTCAGCTTTGTTCTGGAAAAATTCACTCTTGCACGATTTGAACCAGAACACCAGGTTGATTTGAGGTTCAACAATATGAATCAGAAGCACACAGCTAACTCAGGTGTTATTTTGACAGAACTAAAACCTTTAGAAACTCTGATCAATTATTAATTTCTTATGAAGGTAAGAAAGAAAAAAAAGCAACCTATGTCAAAGCAGGCTGTCACATACTATTGCCTTTAGTAATACCAACCAGTAAAAGACAATTCCAGGCAGGGTTGAAGCTCATTCTACTAGGGCCTTGGCTTCATCAGTGGCTTTTTGGAAATGGGTGGATTATAGATGTATTTCTGAAGCAGCAATTTGGTTCACTGTGCATACCCTTGCAAAGCACTCCAAACAAAGTTCCTTCTCCAGCTCTACAGCAGACTTTACTAGGACCATTCTCCAGGGGCTCCTGGACTCTCTTCCTTCCTCCTTTCCTCCCAAAGTTGTGAAAGTCTACCCTTAAAGCTAAGGCTACTGAAACAATGATGAAATAATGCGAATAGTACAGTTGTATAAGTAAACTTACCAAAACCTACTAAAGCCTACTACTTATACAGCAGGAACTTCTTATTGTAACAATTGTTAATGTCTGTTATGTACTTTGCAGATAAAGATTCTAGTTGTCTACTGATCTAGTATGTTCTTCATCTGTAACTATGTGTGTAATTAATTGCTATGTTAATCAAATTGTTAATCGCTATGTAAATCCAATGTGGAGCTTTTCTCCCCGGGCCTCCACTGAAAATGGACCTACGTCCAGTCGGACACTCCCGGTCAATAAATGTAAATAAATAAATAAATAAATATAAACCAGTAAATATTTGAATGATCACTGCTAGAGTAGCCATTCCTTCCCTATATCCCCTTATTTTTGTATATTTTTGTTGTCAGGGTGAGGACTTGGAATTTTACTTACCTAGCATTGACCCCTTTTATGGCCTTATCCTCCCTCTATCACTTAACATAAAAGCCCGGAAGGAGTTCACACCCAAACCATTGGTTATCTTTAGCTCTCTTCAAGCTGATAATGGTTTGGGCACATGGAAGGCACCCTTATGATTTGGAATCTTGCCTGTTATATCATATGCAGGCTACAACCCATATAGCTAATGGTACTGCATCAGTGATCATTCAAACATCTACTGTTATATTAAGTTTACTTACACAACTGTACTTTCCATCTCTCGCATACTCACCAACACTTCAAGGTTACCACTACCCGTTTTTTCTCCTCGGCTTACCTATGAAGCAATTGGTCTCTTTGGTATTACCATCCCCAGTGCACAAAACAGAGTTATTAAGGAGTCTTGTAAGATGTTGCTTTGTTCTGGAGTCTTGTAAGATGTTGCTTTGTTCCCTATTCTCTTGTGGATGACTCTGCAGTGGCCAATCATTGTTCCTCAGACCATCAGTCATCTTCTCCCTATCCAGTTGGTTTAACATTCAAGGCAATGGCTATTACTCAAGGCATTCTCTTGTTCCCAAGACAGAGGGATCCTGGACACCAGTATTGTATCTTTCATCTATTATCACATTCCTATTACTATACTGTAGAGGCTTTTTTAAGATTTACTGTGTTTGACCAATATTATCAGCTCTCTGGTTTACCCTTTTCACTCTCCACTGCACCAAGGGTATTTACAAAATGTCTAGCTCTATTCATTGCTTATTGTAGGCATACACACTTTTACATATTTATAGGTTCATACGATGTTACTAGACTATTGACCCGAGGGTCTTTACAAGCCTAGCCTTTAAATCCCAGTATAATACTAGATGAAATATATTGTCTATGCCCAAGGTTATTCTAGCAAGGACTACCCATGTCCAGGAGAGAAGCAGGGGCAATCCCCAGCAGAAACATATGGTTTCCCATCCAGTTGTCCAGGTTGCACTTAAACAGGGTCTTGGAGGTGCTCTGCTTGATAAGAATTGGAAGCCTATTCCAGAGGAGTGGCAACCTCAGAGAGATATATCTGTCTCTCCAGCAGGTCCTGTTTATGTTACAGGCTAGACTGAGGTCCCTGGAATGAATGTGTCTAGTTGCATTGGACTTACGGATGTGCAGTATTTCCCTTAGATATGGGCCAGAGATAGTTCTGTAAACAAGACATAAGTCGCCTGTAAGTAGTCTATATGCTACTGAGTACAGTGACAGCGACTTCAGTCTGTCCGTATAAGACGTGTTGAAGACCCTGAATTTTCTTAGTTGGAAATCTCTGAGGTGTCTCGTGTTGCTGCAGGTTTCTGGTATGGTACATACCAAAGGGAGCATTATATTCAATAACAGGCCTGATGAGGGACAAGTACAGGGGAGTTATAACCTGTTTTTCTCTTGAGATGATGCCTTGGGTAGTCAGGATAGCAATGCAGAATACCTTCCCCACCACATTAGAGACATGGTGATTAAAGTTGAGGTCAAAGTCAACTTGTGTTCCCAGGTATCACTACTGAATTGGTACTTACAGTATTATTGCTTATTTTATAATCAGAAGGGACATTGCTTTTACCAAAGGGAATGATGATGTATTTTGTAGCATTTAGTTTAAGACAATGGCTTTGGCACCAATCATTGGTCTGTGTAAGCCCTTTTTGAAGTACGCTGACATCACTAGGGGATTCTATGATAGCACATAATTTTCAGTCATCTGCAAACTTGGTTAGCCACAGCAACTTCATTTTGGCTAAAACGTCTAAGAAGTATATGCCAAACAAGAAGGGGCCCAGCACTGACCCTTGTGGGACCCCTCTGGTGACAGGTATGCTGGCATAGGTAAAGTCTGCTAATCTGTGAACCAGTTTGCAACCTGCCTGGCAACATAGGGGTTGATATTCAACTGGGTTAGTTTGTCTATGATGCCCAAATGTAGAATAGTACTGAAGGCCTTGGCCAAGTCAAGATAGGCTGTGTGCATGGCTTTGGCCTTATCTATGGCTCTGGTCACATTCTCGAAGAAGTCCACCAGGCTTAGTAGGGATGACCTGCCCTTGGTAAAACCAAACTGAGATGAATCTAGAGTTTGGAGGTCACCTATATCCTTACTTATGAGGTCCATGATTATTCATTGCCTTACAGATGAGGCTGGTTAAACTTATGGGTCTATAGTTACCTGGATCTGTAGCCGAGCCTTGTGGAGGGGAATAATAGTCATAATTTTCCATTCAGTGAGGGCAAAGCCAGTACTCAGGCTGTGGTTGAATAACATCCCTACTGGAGTAGCTAGCTCTTGTTGGAACATTAAGAATGCAGCCCGGAATGCCATCTGGTCCCATGGAGGCTGTGTTCTTAGCCTTGAAGAGAGCATTGATGACTTGCTCTTTGGAGATGCACAGAGAAGGAGATGATGACGGCATGGTTTGTGTTATGTTTGGGGGGGATGGGGGGGATTTTCGCCAAACCTGTCAGCTAGCATGTTTGCAATTTCCACAGGGTCAGTGTGTGTGTGATGCTATCCACAATTAGTTCAGCACACATCTGAGGCCTGCCTTTTAGGATGCGGACGTAACTGATGAAAGCCTTATGATTATCCTTGGCTATGGTTGTGAAATGTTTCCCTTAGATGTTCTTTGAAGATTATAAAAGTTGTATTATTTGCTTGTTTAGACTGAGGAATGTGCCCTTTCAGTTCTGGGATTTCACTTTTGTATTTTTAGACAGCAGCTTCTTTTGCTTATTGTATAATTTATTAATGCTAGGCATACACCAGGATGGTTTGTTTTTTTCTTGTGGATTTTGCTTTAATCCTGTCTGTGCCCTCTGAGGAATCTGGTGCTTGGAAGTTAATTATACCTTCCCTTAGAAGGGTAGAGTAAGCGTTGTCAAAGTTTTTTAGCCTGATTTCTCCTTTGGGGAGTTCTGGTGCTATTGCAAATTCAAAAATGACTGATTTATACTAAGAGTTAACCAATATGGGCCCTACATGTTTGGTGTTGCATCAGTCACTCATATTGGTGAGGACCAGGTCTAGAATATTCGAGCCACATGTGGGGTGGTGCACTATTTGTTCCAGGGCATTTGAGTTAACAAAGTCCAGGAATGTTTGTGCGAGTGAGTTTGGGTTCATATAAGTTTCCCAGTTAATGGAAGGATAGTTGAAGGCACCTGTGACTAGGGTGCCTCATTTGTCCCAAGTAGGTCTACAAAAGCTGTGTAGTCATCTTGGTTCATGGAAGGGGACCTATAGGTTCATAGGTTCATAGGTTCATACTAGGCTATCTGCCCGAGGGCATTTACAAGCCTAGCCCATCGTTTTGTGGCTTACGCCACCCCTTTAGTATGGGGAACTATACCCATTATTTTGCTGTGCCTCTGTCGAGCAGTGACACTGAGGTAATCCCTGGGGTATATCTGCGATCTCCCATCCATTGGTCAAGATTTCTCTTGAACAAGGCCAGCGAGGTGCTCTGCCTCACATGTACCGGGATTTTGTTCCACAGCATAGGGAGTCTTTGGGTGATGAATCTATCCCTCCAGCACGCCCTATTAATAGCCGTGTCAAGGTTTAAGTCTCCGCCCTTGTGGCTCTGATGGATCTAGATTTTTGAGGTGAAGCATATTCATCAAATCTGGGTTTGACATGGCCTTGTATGTTAGGCAAAGGTCACCTCTGAGCAAGCGTAAGTTTACTGAATAGAGCTGGAGTTCTTTCAGTCGGACAGCATAGGACAGATTTTTGAGACCCTTTATCCTTTTGGTGAGGAACTTTTGTGGCCACTCCAGCTGCTGCAAGTGTCGGGTCAGATACATTCCGAATGGGGCATTGTACTCAATCATTGGTCTGATGAGTGATGAGTAAAGGGAGACTATGACCTCCCTTGATCTAGATGAGAATCCCTTCATGATAAGGTGGGCAATGTAGAAGGTCTTCCTAACTACTTTAGCTACATGGGTGTCGAATGACAGACTACTATCAACCTGGGTCCCCAGGTCCCTGATAACTTCTTCTGTGCTCAGTGGATTGCCACCTATTTGGTAGCTAGGGTAACCTTGTTTTTCCCGAAGGGTATGACTATGCATTTTTGGCATTTAACTTTAGGCCGTGGCTCTGGCACCAGTTATCCGTTTCTGTGAGACCCTTCTGAAGGATATCTGTGTCAGATGTGTTTTCTACTATGGCGCCCAGTTTGCAGTCATCTGCAAACTTTGTCAGCCATAACCCTCCTGTGTTTGCTTGTACTGGAAAAGTAGATGCCAAACAAGAGTGGGCCCAGGACTGAGCCCTGTGGGACACCACTTGTGACAGGCTTTGAGTCTGACATGGCGCCAGCAGCTCTGACCCTGTGGGTTCTGTCACTCAGCCAGTTTGCAACCCATCTTGTGGTGTATGGGTTGACATTTAAGCTGATGAGTTTTTCAATGATACCCGAATGGGGTATTGTATCGAAGGCCTTAGCCAGATCGAGGTAGGCTGTATGGACTGCCTTTCCTCATCAATGGCTTTGGTGACTGTTTCGAAAAAGTCAACCAAGTTTAAAAGGCATGATCTGCCTTTGACAAAGCCAAACTGGGTTGGATCCAAAGTCTGCAAATTCCCTATGTCTTTATTTATGAGGTCCATTATGATCCTCTCCATGGCTTTGCAGATAAGGCTTGTCAAGCTAATGGGCCGGTAATTTCCAGGGTCGGTGGAGGCACCGCCTTTGTGAAGTGGTACCACAGTTGCAGTGCGCCACTCCTGCACGTATCCAGAGGTAAGACTTTGATTAAACAGCTGTCCTAGCTGTGGGTTTAATTCCTCATTGAGTTCATGGAGCACACAGCCGGGGACACCATCAGGTCCCATGGATGCTGTGTTTTTGCTTTGGAGAGAGCAGTTCTCACTTGGGCGCTGGAGATGTTTGGGGGCTGCAATCGTTTGGTATAGATATCTCTCCTTTGGGGAGGGGAGTTTGCACTGAACCTGTCAGCCAGTATGTTGGCAATGTCTGTAGGATCAGTAATCTTCACATCATTTTGAACTAGCTCTGAGCATATCTGGGAGTTTCCTCCCAGGTTTCTAACATAGCTAAAGAAGGCCTTATGATTGTCTTTTGAGTCTTTAGCTATTTTTCTCTCGAAATTTGCTTTGGATGATTTTATGAGAGCTCTTAGTTTTTACTTATAGTGATCAAGGGTGTCTTACCTTTTAAGGATTTTGCTCTATCTTGTAGTAGCTTCCTCCTTTTGTTGTAGAGTTTGTTTATGGCTGGGGTCCACCAGACTGGACGCTTGCCTTTGGTACAAAGAGTCTTTGTTTTGCTTGGGATTGCCTTATCCATGCAGTCCTGCAGGTGCTGGTAGAAGGCATTTGTAAGTGATTCAGCGGCTTGAGTACTGTTTTCCGCCTCGGCGGCCTTAAAGGAGACCACACTAGTCTTTAGAAGTGTGAAGTCGGCTTTTGAGAAGTTCTTTACTGTGGTCTTTTTTATTTCAGGTGGGGGTGGGATGAGGACCTCCAGCGAGATTAGTTTGTGGTCTGATCTCACCAGTGAGGGGTACACCTCCGGTGTTGAACATTGTGCTCCCATGTTCGTGATGATGAGATCAAGTATGTTATCTCCTCTTGTGGGGATGGTGACTAGTTGTTCCATGGCATTTTAGTTTATGAATTCCAGGAACTTTTGGGCTAGGGTGTTTGGGCTTGAGTAGTGTTCCCAGTCTATATTAGGGTAATTGAAGTCACCTAGTATGATGGTGTTTGGTGATACATTTATCCCCTCTAGTGTTTTCAGGAAGGCCATGTGAGGTTCCTGAGTTTGTGAGGGTGACCTGTAACATGCTACAATTTGCAGAGCAGTCTTGCCTATGATGCATCATGCGTTGCCACCAGTCTTGAGGTGTGGGTGTCCTTGATGAATATGGATACCCCCCCTCCTTTCTTGGTATTGTCCAGATTTTGGGGCCGGAACGCATGATATGAGGTAAAACCTGATAGCGCTGGGGTGCTCTCAGGAGCCTTGAACCAGGTTTCTGTCACAGCACAGACATCGATGTTCTCCATACTGAGAAGGGCCTCGAGTGCGTGCATTTTGAGATTTAGACTTCTGGCATTGAGCAGCATTACCCTTAGTTTTTTCCTTTTTTGTGTTCTAGGGTGATAGGTTTAGAATTTGAGCCTTGCCTAAAAAGGCACTATGGGGTGGCAAGAGCCTTTGCCAATATCCGAATCCCAGGGTGACAGGTGCAAGCCGTCCTTGCGGCAGCGTGGCTTGTCCAGCATGTCATCCCAGGCAGACAGACACTGGATCCCCTTTGAATGACACCAGTGTTTAAGCCAATTGTTAAAGATGATCATCTTATCTCTGTATTGTGGCATCATTCTTGGTGAAGGTAGGATACTGCTCAATGTCAGGGTCATACCTGTCTGGGCTACATAATCAGAGAGCTCCTCAATGTCTCTTTTCATGTAGTCCAAGGAGGTACGTCTCAGGTCGTTTACACCAGCGTGGACAATGACTGAATCATATTTGTACCTGCTGTTGAGAGACCTGAGTGCTTGCGTTATGTGGCGGATTCTAGCGCCCGACAGGCAGCTTACTGTGACCTTCTCCTTACTCAGTCTGGTGAGCGGACGCCAGTGTGTCTGACTATGGAGTCACCAATGACTAGTGTGTCTGGCATTGTGTTTGGCCTTAAGGGCTGTGACTGTTTGACACTCTGACTGTGAGGTCTATGTGTTGCAGGTGTTGTGTTCTGAGGTGGTGGTTGTTTGGGTGTCTGCTTTGGTGGCCTCTGCTGTTTTGGTAGATTTTTGATCAGAGCCTCCGAGTATGTCTTTGTGTGTTTATGTGTATGATTTGAGGTTGTAATGGTAATATGTGAGACTGGGTCTATAGTGTGTGTGGTAACCTTCTCCTCCTGACTGGTCTTGCCAGTCCTATGTTGAGAGAGCTCAGCCTCCAGTTTGGCCGTATAGTTGCATCTCTCGCATGTATTTGTGTTTTGTGGGAGGAGGAGAGGGTTGTCTGTGTACATGAGGCAATTGTAACATTGCCTCAATATTCCCAGGTTCACCAGCTGAGCAGGAGAGGACACTAGCAACTGATCCCTCGACATGCTAGAAGGAATAGACAAAAAAACTTTAAAAAGATTCGGACGTGGGTGACCGAGAAATGGGGGTTGCCTTTTGGGGTACTATCTATGACAAGAGTGCCGTATCAAGGTAATAAGTACTGTAGGAGCAAGTGCTACATTTAACAGATAGAGAATAGTCTACTTGGAGTCAAGTAGAGATGATCTTTTAAATTATAGGATACGCTGATTAGATCAGTAGTATAGTTCGAGGAAGGTAGTTTTAAGGGAAAATTTGAAGAGTGGACTTTAGGTAGCCCAAATAGTTTAAACCTGCTTAACCGGGCGCTGCCCTAGTGTGCAACAGTAGCAACTCCGTTAAATCGGGCTAAATCGCTAAAGCGTGCTTTATAGCAGGGGCTGGAAAAGACAGGAAATGACCCAAATTGGCCAACAAACCACAAGTCACTGCCCTAAACCACTCCTCTGAGGACAAATGAAGGAGTTATGGAAATGACCCCTAGTGGCCAATAAAACTACAGTTTCAAGTCAGTAACCACCTCTCCGGGGGCAGGGAAGCTGCTCAATGTTAGTCACTGCCACTGATAAACACAGAGACCCTCCTTCAGCCCAAGCAAAATGGCCTCACAGAAACTTCCAAACAGTTCAGGAACAGCAAGCCTGTAACTGAACTGTTTTAACTCTCAGAAAAGTGGGAAAAAAGCAAGATTTTTTTTTTTTGTTTTTACAGAGATAGCAGAGGTTCACAAGTAATATCAAGTTATAACAGTGCAGTAAATGACCCCACACAAGAGTGCTAGGTCAAGGACAGAAAATATGCAAGTTTTAAGAAAAACGATTTAAAATTAAGTGCAAACAGGAAATTCAGCAAACAGCTTTTGGTTGTGCTCTAAATACAGCTACTAATACAGAAATCAAGTTTAACAAGCCAGAAAATGCTCAAGCTAGGCAGCTATGCAGAAAAACTTAGCAAATAAACAGAGAAAAAATACTTAAAATCTCAAAAGTGGCTCCCTTCTTCTCTCAGCGTTTTTTCCTCTTGGAGGGTGCTTCACCAACAGCCAACAAGCCTGAAAAAGACGCTCAAACCACGAGGCAACTAGGTTTTAAGAGAGGAAGATGAAGGAGTTATGGAAATGACCCCTAGTGGCCAATAAAACTACAGTTTCAAGTCAGTAACCACCTCTCCGGGGGCAGGGAAGCTGCTCAATGTTAGTCACTGCCACTGATAAACACAGAGACCCTCCTTCAGCCCAAGCCAAAATGGCCTCACAGAAACTTTCAAACAGTTCAGGAACAGCAAGCCTGTAACTGAACTTTTTTAACTCTCAGAAAAGTGGGGAAAAAAGCAAGATTTTTTTTTTGTTTTGTTTTTTACAGAGATAGCAGAGGTTCACAAGTAATATCAAGTTATAACAGTGCAGTAAATGACCCCACACAAGAGTGCTAGGTCAAGGACAGAAAATATGCACGTTTTAAGAAAAAAAACGATTTAAAATTAAGTGCAAACAGGAAATTCAGCAAACAGCTTTTGGTTGTGCTCTAAATACAGCTACTAATACAGAAATCAAGTTTAACAAGCCAGAAAATGCTCAAGCTAGGCAGCTATGCAGAAAAACTTAGCAAATAAACAGAGAAAAATACTTAAAATCTCAAAAGTGGCTCCCTTCTTCTCTCAGCGTTTTTTCCTCTTGGAGGGTGCTTCACCAACAGCCAACAAGCCTGAAAAGACGCTCAAACCACGAGGCAACTAGGTTTTAAGAGAGGAAGATGAAGGAGTTATGGAAATGACCCCTAGTGGCCAATAAAACTACAGTTTCAAGTCAGTAACCACCTCTCCGGGGCAGGGAAGCTGCTCAATGTTAGTCACTGCCACTGATAAACACAGAGACCCTCCTTCAGCCCAAGCAAAATGGCCTCACAGAAACTTTCAAACAGTTCAGGAACAGCAAGCCTGTAACTGAACTTTTTAACTCTCAGAAAAGTGGGAAAAAGCAAGATTTTTTTTTTTTGTTTTTGTTTTTACAGAGATAGCAGAGGTTCACAAGTAATATCAAGTTATAACAGTGCAGTAAATGACCCCACACAAGAGTGCTAGGTCAAGGACAGAAAATATGCAAGTTTTAAGAAAAAACGATTTAAAATTAAGTGCAAACAGGAAATTCAGCAAACAGCTTTTGGTTGTGCTCTAAATACAGCTACTAATACAGAAATCAAGTTTAACAAGCCAGAAAATGCTCAAGCTAGGCAGCTATGCAGAAAAACTTAGCAAATAAACAGAGAAAAATACTTAAAATCTCAAAAGTGGCTCCTTCTTCTCTCAGCGTTTTTCCTCTTGGAGGGTGCTTCACCAACAGCCAACAAGCCTGAAAAGATGCTCAAACCACGAGGCAACTAGGTTTTAAGAGAGGAAGATGAAGGAGTTATGGAAATGACCCCTAGTGGCCAATAAAACTACAGTTTCAAGTCAGTAACCACCTCTCCGGGGGGGCAGGGAAGCTGCTCAATGTTAGTCACTGCCCCTGTTAAACACAGAAACCCTCCTTCAGCCCAAGCAAAAATAGCCTCACAGAAACTTTCAAACAGTTCAGGAACAGCAAGCCTGTAACTGAACTGTAACTGAACTTTTTTAACTCTCAGAAAAGTGGGAAAAAAGCAAGATTTTTTTTTTTTTTTATTTTTACAGAGATAGCAGAGGTTCACAAGTAATATCAAGTTATAACAGTGCAGTAAATGACCCCACACAAGAGTGCTAGGTCAAGGACAGAAAATATGCAAGTTTTAGGAAAAAACGATTTAAAATTAAGTGCAAACAGGAAATTCAGCAAACAGCTTTTGGTTGTGCTCTAAATACAGCTACTAATACAGAAATCAAGTTTAACAAGCCAGAAAATGCTCAAGCTAGGCAGCTATGCAGAAAAACTTAGCAAATAAACAGAGAAAAAATACTTAAAATCTCAAAAGTGGCTCCCTTCTTCTCTCAGCGTTTTTTCCTCTTGGAGGGTGCTTCACCAACAGCCAACAAGCCTGAAAAGACGCTCAAACCACGAGGCAACTAGGTTTTAAGAGAGGAAGATGAAGGAGTTATGGAAATGACCCTTAGTGGCCAATAAAACTACAGTTTCAAGTCAGTAACCACCTCTCCGGGGGGCAGGGAAGCTGCTCAATGTTAGTCACTGCCACTGATAAACACAGAGACCCTCCTTCAGCCCAAGCAAAATGGCCTCACAGAAACTTTCAAACAGTTCAGGAACAGCAAGCCTGTAACTGAACTTTTTTAACTCTCAGAAAAGTGGGAAAAAAGCAAGATTTTTTTTTTTTTTGTTTTTGTTTTTTACAGAGATAGCAGAGGTTCACAAGTAATATCAAGTTATAACAGTGCAGTAAATGACCCCACACAAGAGTGCTAGGTCAAGGACAGAAAATATGCAAGTTTTAAGAAAAAAACGATTTAAAATTAAGTGCAAACAGGAAATTCAGCAAACAGCTTTTGGTTGTGCTCTAAATACAGCTACTAATACAGAAATCAAGTTTAACAAGCCAGAAAATGCTCAAGCTAGGCAGCTATGCAGAAAAACTTAGCAAATAAACAGAGAAAAAATACTTAAAATCTCAAAAGTGGCTCCCTTCTTCTCTCAGCGTTTTTTCCTCTTGGAGGGTGCTTCACCAACAGCCAACAAAGCCTGAAAAGACGCTCAAACCACGAGGCAACTAGGTTTTAAGAGAGGAAGATGAAGGAGTTATGGAAATGACCCCTAGTGGCCAATAAAACTACAGTTTCAAGTCAGTAACCACCTCTCCGGGGGGCAGGGAAGCTGCTCAATGTTAGTCACTGCCACTGATAAACACAGAGACCCTCCTTCAGCCCAAGCAAAAATGGCCTCAATGAAACTTTCAAACAGTTCAGGAACAGCAAGCCTGTAACTGAACTTTTTTAACTCTCAGAAAAGTGGGAAAAAAGCAAGATTTTTTTTTTTGTTTTGTTTTTTACAGAGATAGCAGAGGTTCACAAGTAATATCAAGTTATAACAGTGCAGTAAATGACCCCACACAAGAGTGCTAGGTCAAGGACAGAAAATATGCAAGTTTTAAGAAAAAAACGATGATGACCTGAAAGGGGGTCTTGCCCATGGTAATTTGGACTTGGGTGACTGTTTTATCTTTCCATACTATTTTTTCCCCCGGTATTAGGAGTCACTTAAAAACTGTTTAGGAACTTCTACTTAATCTTGGATTTCAAATCAATTGCCGGAAGTCTTCTCTCATCCCTTCACACAAAAGCCCCCCCAGACAAAGTAGAAACATTCCAGCAGTTTTTGTCTGAGCTTCTCCAGCCAAAACTATGTATCTGTGAGGGATTTTCTCAGGATTCTGGGTTGCATGGCATCAAACATTATCATGCTATCCTGACCAGAGTGCACATAAGAAAAAATGCAATTTGTCCTCAGATCAGTCAGGACTTAAGATCTATACCTTTAAACTTTTCAGATTCCAGTTCTGGGGGTTTTATTGAGTGACACTGGAGGGTAGGTTGACCAGATAGCTTGAAATCTAGGACTTCCATTCTTCCTTCTGCCACCACCCCCAGTCTGTCATCACAGACCCTTCAGATCTGGCATGAGTAGAAGTTTCAAAAGGGATAAAAGTGCAAGCCCTGTGGGATCCTGTAGAGAAACAGAAGCACATAAATGCCAGGACAATGTTGGCTTTTATCCGTGCCAGGGAGATGTTGGCTCTTATCAATGCTTTGAATATCTTGAACCTTTTCTGGTGCCCAGGACCTCTGCTAATGTCCACAGACAACACCACATTGATGTGGTGCATAAACAAACAAGGGGGTACCAGATCTTACCGCCTTTGCAGACTGGCTATAATGGCCTGAGAGGTAGCAATTCAGTTCAGTCTCACTCTTCACTCTCCTTTCATAAATTCTTCCAGAACATTATCTTATTGCAGACATGCATAACAGGATCAAGATAGACCACCACATATGGAAACTTCATCCTGAGATCTTCAAAGAATGTATCCACCTGTGGGGGAACACCTCATCAAGATTTGTGTGCCACCTTTCAGAACAGAAAACTAAAGAAATTCTGCTCCAGGACTAATTGTAGGCAGATCCAGAAGACAGATGCCTTTTCATTCCCATTGATAGGAATGCTCCTGTGTACCTTTCTGCCCTTTCCATTGATTACCATTGTTCTTCTGAAAATCCAGAAAAACTCCAAACAAATGTGGCAGGGACTCCCTTTTGGTAAAGGCAAATATGGCTGTCCCTTTTTTTCAGTCTGGCCAAAAGGGAATTACCACAAGCATCCCCACAGATTAGATTTACTCAAACAAGGCAGGGAGTGTTTTATACACTCCAGTCTGGTAATGCTTCATCTAACTGCCTGTATGATGCAATTTTGATACATTTTAAGTACATTGTTTGGTGAACATGCAACAGGTACTCACAAAGGTATAAAAATCATTAAATGGAAAAGATTTTCTAGTTGGTGCCATTCTTAGAGGCAAGATCCACAGCTGGTGTGGATGCCTCTGGTTCTTTATTATTTTCCAGTAGTTTGACATACTCTTCTATCAAGGCACATTTGCCAGCCATTTCATCTTCTCTGCCCCCCCCCCCCCACCATTCTGGAATTCTCAAGTGAAACAGTTTTTGAAAGGGGTTTTACATTTCTACCCACCTAGGAAACAGTTTGCTTCTGCTTGGGATTTCAGTGTTGTGCTTGAGAAGCTTACATAGTCTCCATTTGAATGAGCTGATCAAAGAGATTTAAGGTTCCCTGAACTACATGAAAAGAGACATGGAAGAGCTCTCCAATCTTGTAGCCCAGGCAGGTATGATCCTAGCCCTGAGTAGCATCCTGCCATCACCCAGAATGATACCCCAGTACAAGGACAAAATGATTGACTTCAACAATTGGCTAAGCTTCTGGTGTCATTCTAAGGGGATCCAGTATCTGTCTGCCTGGGACGACATGGTTGACAGATCACGATGCTTTGCCACAGATGGCCTGCCTGGTTCACACAGCCTATCTTGACCTCACCAAGGCTTTAAACGCCATCCCCCATTCTGGAATTATAGCTAAACTCTATAAACTAGGTATAAATCCCTATGTCACAAGATGGGTTGCCAACTGGCTCACTGACGGAACCCACATTGTAAAAGTTGCAGACGCCAAATCTGACTTCAAACCAGTGACAAGTGGAGTACCACAGGGTTCAGTCCTGGGACCTCTTCTGTTTGGTATCCACTTCTCTGAAGTACAGGCTAACACAGAAGGCCTCTGGCTAATGAAGTTTGCAGATGACTGCAAACTAGGAGCCATAGTAGAGTCCCAAAATGATGTGGACGTCCTACAGAAGGGCCTCACTGAGACAGATGCCTGGTGTCAGAGGCATGGCCTCAAGTTCAATGCCAAAAAGTAAATTGTCATCCCCTTTGGTAAAAACTCTTTACCCATGAACTACCACATAAACGGCAGTCTACTTAACACCGAATGTGTGATAAGAGACCTTGGGACCCAGGTGGACAGTAGTCTCTCCTTTGATAATCACATAGCCACAGTAGCCAGGAAATCCTTCTTTGTGGCACACCTCATCACAAAAGGGTTCTCATCCAGAAAAAAGAGGTAATTGTTCCCCTCTACTCGGCACGTATTAGACCCATTATAGAGTACAACGCCTCTTTTGGAATGTACCTCACAAGACATCTGCAGCAGCTGGAAAGGCCACAGAAGTACCTCACAAAGAGGATTACTGGCCTCAAACAGATGCCCTACACTGACCGTCTCAAAAGACTCCAGCTTTACTCTGTAGCATATCGCCTACTCCGAGGAGGTCTCTGCCTAACATATAAAGCTATGTTAAACCCAGGGCTGTTCCACATGCTACACCTTAAGAAATCCCAATCCCTCTGAGCTATACACTCTGGGGACCTAAACCTTGTCACCACAATAAACAAGACATGCTGGAGGGATAGATTCCTGTCCCAGAGACTTTTTATCACTGATTGATAAGTATATTTCTTGGCATTTTAACCTTTCAGAGTTCTGCATTGTCTTAATTTTGCCTGACTGAATTATTTTATATATTTTCTGGCATTGTTTTCTGATGTTCTTCGTCTTCCATTGCTGCAGTCCTTACTATTGGGTATAGTCCGCATCCAGTCGGCCCGAATACCAGAGTATAAGGCTGACGTCGGTCAGGGCGCATTAGACTGACGCGTCAACGTCAGGGTACTAATGCGCATGACCGCGCCATATCCTCAGTCTTTTTGCCGTGATCCGATGCAGAAGCAGTTTTGCGAGTGCAGGTTGGCGTTCTGAAATATTTCCGAAACCGGAGTTTCAGACCGAATCAGAGTTGGCTAAGTACCCCGTTGGGGAACATTTTGGTTTTTTCTTGCCTCAGTATTTAACCGGATGTCAGAAAAAGTGAATAACTGTATTTCTTGTGGGAAACAAATACCTCATAGGGATTACCATACATTATGTATACCTTGTTTAGGGCCTGAGCACGACGTTGTTGGTTGCCGCTCTTGTGCTAAGTTTAACAAACGCACTATTAAGAGGAGGTTAGACTGTGCCAGATTAGTGTTTGGGAAGCGTTGCAATTATAAAATGCCGTCGGATGCTTAGAGGTAGGCCAACTTCAGCTTCAGTAGGGGCTTCTCCTAGCCTTTCGGGTTCTGTACCTAAGAAACATATGCTTAAAATGGCAGAAGATTTGATTACTATGATTAGAGGTTCTATGGGCCCTCCTGATAAGAGGCCCAGAGTGGAACCAGAGTTTGACAGTTTTGAACAGGGTTCAGGGGCTTCTGAATCTTCTGCGGAAGATTTGCAGGAGTATCCTCATTATTCTGATTCTGATGTGGATGATGCCACTCCTTCGGCTTCTCCTCCTGAGGATTTTTCATTTTCAGAGACTCTGCATTCCATGAGGGAGCACTTTAAATGGGAAGGCCAGGATTACTCTGATTCCAGGAAGAGGCTTGGGAATTCTTGTTTTTACCCCAGCATAGGCCCTTAGCTATACCTCCTGTGTTGAATGTGGTGGAAGATGTTTTTGCAGAGGCTTCCCTGAACCCTGATTCTTTGCCTCCTGCTCCTGTTAAACCTGATAGGTACTATAGGGTGCCCAAGCTCATAAGTATTTGTTTAAGAGTCCTAGGGCGGACCCAGAAACTGTTTCTCAGGGGCCTAAAGGTGTTAAGGCCTCTGTGGTTAAAAATCCTGTTCCCACTGACAAAGAGGCAAGGGCGTTAGATAGGTGGGGTAAGAAAGTATATACTTCTTCCACTCTAGCCATGAGAGCGTTGAATTGTCAGTTTCACATGCTGAAATATCAAAATTATCTCCTTTCACAATTGAAATCTAAGGTGGATGCTTTGGCGGAAGGTATTGATTGTAAAGACTTGCTGGATTTAGTTTATGTGTCTGAACAAGTGGGCAAGCATTCTTTGCAATGTGGTTTTGATGCTGTGCAGGCCTCCTCGAGGGTGGCTGCCACTAGTTCTGTTCTTCGCAGGCATGCCTGGTTGAGGGATCAAAATTTGGCTGAGCATGTTAAGACAAGGATTTTGGATGCTCCTTTACAGTCTGATGTGTTGTTTGGTTCACCTGTGGAAACAGTTTTAAAGAAAATGGAGGACAAAGCTAAGTCTATGCAAACTGTTAAAGATTTTTGCAGGTACAGCCACCGAAGTTTAGTAGAAATTGGCCTGCTAAGGGGTGGACATATCCTGCTTATGATTCCCAGTCTAGGGGTAGGTCTAGACGTGGTAGGGGCAGGGCTCAAGGTTCTTTTAGGCCTAGAACAGGGAGTTCACCTGCTCAGACTTCTGGTGAGGGCAGGGGTCAGTCCTTTCGTAAACAGACCCAATGACCTGCCTTTTCAGCTGCCAGTAGATTCTCGTCTGGCAGCTCCTTTGGAAGGACAACTGTCTCTTTTCAAAGGAAATTGGGATTTAATTACTCAAGACAGATGGGTGTTGGACATCATTCTACCAGTCCCTGTGTCAAAAAGGGGCCTAGGATTTTATTCTCGCATGTTCCTAGTACCAGAGAAGGGGAACATGTGGAGACTGCTTTTGGATTTATCTCTCCTCAACACTTATCTGGACATTCCCAAGTTCAAGATGTTGACGTTACAACAGCTTTTACCCCTGCTGGGCAAAGATCACTGGATGGTAACTTTAGATCTCAAGGAAGCTTACCTTCATGTGCATATCAGGCTAAGTTACAGGAAGTATCTGCGGTTTCAAGCTGGAGATTCTCATTATCAGTTCTCTGCATTGCCCTTTGGCTTATCTACTGCGCCCAGAGTATTCACAAAGGTTCTGGCTCCAGTGATAGCTTACTTCAGGCTACAAGGACTTCAAATCTATCCTTATTTAGACGACTGCCTGATTCTGGCTCAAGAAAAGGAAGACCTTCTACAGCATCTGGAATATCTTCTAGCAGTGCTAAGATGCCTAGGGTATTCTGTGAACGAAATAAAGTCCAGTCTAGTACCCTCTCAAGACATGTGCTTTCTGGGTGTGAGACTGAATACAGCAGCCCAGATGGCCTTTTTAACTCCGGACAAACAAAAGAGTCTGTCACTTTACTTCCATCAACTATCTCATCAGTCCGTGCTGACTGCAGAGACAGTCCTTCAAGCATTAGGGTTCATGGCATCTTGTATTCTGGTGCTTCCCAATGCCTAACTGCATATGAGGAAGTTACAATGGTATCTCAAAAATGTATGGACACAGCACTGCCAGGATTTAGACACTGTCATTCAAATAATACCTTGCCTTCAAAGAGTATTTTTGTGGTGGGCTCAGGAATGTCACCTAAACAAGGGACTCTCTGTGACCCGGCCAGAGGCGAGTCAGATTTTACCGACAGATGCCTCAGACATTGCTTGCGAGCTCATCTAAATGTAAAGTGGATACAAGACAAGTGGCCTGCCAGACTACAGCATCTACATATCAACATAAAGGAGATGTTAGCAGTCCAGTTCGCATTGCTGGCTTTCAAGGAGTTACTTCTTCCAGGGCAGGTGTTGATTCTAACAGACAACACAACTGTCATGTGGTACTTCAACAAACAAGGGGGAACACATTCTTATCCTCTATGCAGGCATGCAATGATTTTCTGGGAGACTGCGCTACGCTTGCACCTAACTCTTCAGGCAAGGTTTCTGCCAGGAGCACAGAACTCCTTAGCAGATGTGTTAAGCAGACAAATCATGGATCCCCACAAGTGGAAACTGGATCTTCATGTATTTCAGAAATTGACAGTGTCATGGGGAACTCCAGACATAGATCTGTTCGCTTCTCCACTAAACCACCAGCTGCCACAGTTTTGCACAAAGGGGTTTCATCACACAGCTTGGAAAGTGGATGCTCTGTCTTTCAGTTGGACAAACCTTCATCTGTATGCCTTTCCACCTCTGCCTCTTCTTCCAAAGGTACTGTTAAAGGTCAGACAGGACAGGCCAAGGATGATTTTGATAGCTCCAGATTGGCCTCGGCAACACTGGTACCCTCTACTACGGAGTCTGGTAAAGAAGCCTCCATGGCCTTAACCTTTGATTCCACATCTGTTATCCCAGCAGGACGGTCTTCTGCTCAATGTCAAGCTTCACTCTCTTCCTCTGACAGCCTGGCATATTCTGTGTTGAAACACAGCAGGTCTCAACTTCCTCAACAAGTTTTAAATGTGATTATGGAAGCTAGAAGACCTAGTACAAGGAAGGTGTACGCAGCAAAATGGAGGAGATTTTTATTTTGGAGTAAAGCAAAGAATTTGGAGATTTCTGAGCCTAATTTGAGTATGGCTCTTCAATATCTTACTGAGTTACTGGACAAGGGTCTGTCCTTCTCTTCCGTCAAGATTCATGCTGCAGCAATCTCAGCTCACTATGACTGTGACCCACCATTGTTTTCGCATCCTTTGTTCAAGCAGTTTCTTAGAGGGGCTAAGAATATAAGACCCCCACGTAGAGCTCCTACTCCTGCTTGGGATCTCAATTTTGTGTTGGAAAAACTTACTCTACAACCTTTTGAGCCTGCGGCTACTGCTGAATTGAAATATTTGTCATGGAAGACTGCTTTTTTGTTGGCTATTACTTCTGCAAGAAGGGTGTCTGAGTTGCAGGCCCTTATGGCAGTCAAGCCCTTTTTGATTTTCCATAAGGATAGGGTATCATTACGTACTAATCCTTCCTTTATGCCTAAGGTGGTTTCTAGTGTGGCTTTAAACCAAACTATTCATTTGCCTACCTTTTATGCAGACCCCCAAAATAAAGGGGAAAAGATTTTGCATACTTTAGATGTACACAGGCAATTGCGTTATTACTTAAGCAGGACTAAGGATTTTAGGCAGTCTCAGCAGTTGTTTGTTTCTTTTGCTTTGAGTTCAGGGCAAGCCTGTGTCAAAACAAACTATTTCTAGGTGGATTGGCTTTTGCATTGCATTTTGTTATTCCCATCATGGCAAGGAGGTTCCAGCTGGGATTCGGCCTCATTCCACTAGGGCTACTGCCACTTCAACAGCATTTCTACGGGGGGTGGCAACTAAGGATATTTTGGAAGCAGCTACTTGGAGTTCAGTGCATACTTTCTCTAAGCATTATCACCTTCCTATCTACTCTAAGTCTAGGGCTGGTTTTGCCACAGCTGTTTTGCAAGGCATGTTGTCAGCTCCTGCTTCTTTATGATTTGCCAGCCTCCCTTACCTCTGCTTTGGGATTCTACCCAATAGTAAGGACTGCAGCAATGGAAGACGAAGAACATAGTACAGTTTTGTACCTACCATAAATGTAGATGTTCGAGGATTCCATTGCTGCAGTCCAATTTACCTCCTCCTTCCCTCTGTGTTTAGGGGTGGTTGTGTAGGTGATTTACCTGCTTATATTTTTGTATATATTGTTCATGTTTTGGTGCAGGTATTTTGGGCCTTGTCTTTTTAGGGTCTTCTGACATCTGGGGCAAGAAAAGACTGAGGATATGGCGCCGGTCATGCGCATTAGTACCCTGACGTACTGACGTCAGTCTAATGCGCCCTGACCGACGTCAGCCTTATACTCTGGTATTCGGGCCGACTGGATGCGGACTATACCCAATAGTAAGGACTGCAGCAATGGAATCCTCGAACATCTACATTTATGGTAGGTACAAAACTGTACTTTTCTCATCTGTCCTGAAACTGCCGCCCCACCCTATTCTTGTGATGTTGTTATTGTTGGTGGCTTTTCAGTTGCCCACCCCTACTGTAAATTTGATCTGGGACACCCCTCCCAGTCTGGTGTTCACTCTACTTAATACAGAGAGAACATTTGAGAAGGCCAACCCACTTAGGTTCTTAACCTTGAATTTTTTTTCTGCTCCTTCTTCCTCTCTCCTTGCACTTTACTAAAAAAAAAAATCACTTTATTTTGCTTTTGCCTCTTTTTAAAGTACTCAATTGTATTTATTCTGCTCCATTTATTACTGCTTGGTAGTAGCCTGATTAAATTGTAACTGTTACTTTAAGTCTTTTGGTTTAAGCACTTGGGCTCCATACCAGTTGTTTTACATTAAGAAGGTTTGTGGTCTGCACTGTTGTGGCAGGACAGGTAGCTTACATCCTTCTAAGTTGGGAATTGCTGATTGAAGGCTCAGTGTCTGTTATTCTAAAATTGTATTAGTTCTGGTTAAAGCACTTGGGCTTCAGGACAGTTATTTTTCATTAAGAAGGTTTGTGGTCTGCACTGTTGTGGGAGGAGAGGCAAGATTATGCCCTTCTGAGCTGGGAATTTCTGGTTAAAGGCTTATTGTGCCTGCTTATTTGAACTGTTTCTTTCAGAAATTGGTGCGCCTTGCTTGCTGTAGCATAGACTAGATTCAGGCATCCTGAATCTAGTTTTGTTTGTATAACTTGAGCACTAATCCAAGCCATCTCTTTTGGAGAAGGTTCCGCTGCACCCTAGTGGCAGAAGTGTGCAGTTAGAACTTGTCTGATTGAAGACTGTTGGAACAGAGCTCAGTTTTGAGCTTTTTTATTAGTTAATTGGGTAATCTGTTTAAATCAGTTTGCTCGGTTTCTATTGTTATATAAAAAAAATTGCACTTTATTCATCTGCTTTTACGGTATTTGTTTTTCTTCCTACTTTATTACTTTATTTTGCTTTTGCTTCATGTTCTTAAAAGTACCTAATTGCATTTATTTTGTTGCATTTATTACTGCTTGTTAGTAGCCTGATTAAATTGTAACTGTTATTCTAAGCCTTTGGTTGAAGCACTTGGGCTTCAGACCAGTTGTTTTACATTAAGAAGGTTTGTGGTCTGCACTGTTGTGGAAAGACAGGTAGCTTACATCCTTCTAAGTTGGGAGTTGCTGATTGAAGGCTTGGTGTCTGTTATTCTAAAAGTGTATTAGTTCTGGCTTAAGCACTTGGGCTTTGGGCCAGTTATTTTACATTAAGATGGTGTGGTCTGCACTCTTGTGGGAGGAGAGGGTAGATTCTGCCCTTCTGAGCAGGGAGTTTCTGGTTAAAGGCTTATTGTGCCTGCTTATTTGAAGTGTTTCTTTAGCATAAAGTAAATTCAGACTTGCTGAATATAGCTTTGTTTGAATAACTTGAGCACTAATCCAGACCATCTTTATTGGAGAAGGTTCCCCTGCACCCTAGTGGCAGGAGTGTGCAATTAGAACTTGTCAGATCGAAGACTGCTGGAACGAGTCTCAGTTTTTAGCTTTTTATTGGTTAATTTGTTTAAATCAGTTTGCTCATTTGCTACTGTTATAAAAAAAAAAAATAAATATATATATATATATATATATATATATATATATATATATATATATATATATATATATATATACGCACACACACACACACACACACACACACACACACACACACACACACACACACACACACACACACACACTTTATGCATCACCACGTAACTAGGATGAAACTGTTCCTGGTGCCATAAAGTCTGCTCTTCAAATTTTACCTTAGATTTTACCTTAGAACGAGCCAGTTTTTTTTTCAGTTTTAGCACTAAAATCTGTTTCTTTGAGCTCAGCATTTGCTCAGAACTCATTGCAAGCACTAAATAAGCTACAAATTACTACAGCACTCAACTTTCCTCACTTGTCTAGAGAAAAACAGTTTTTAGTACTTAATAAATAAGCACCTATCCAGGCATGTCTAAGGGTCAGCTGCCAGTGTTTTCTCCTGTCTACCTGATGAATCTGGGGATCTTGGGGCAATGCAGCAATTGCCTCATGTACACTGACAACCCTCTCCTCCTACCACCCAACACTACAACCTGTGAGAGATGCACTTATATAGCCAAACTGGAAGCAACACTCTCTTCACCCAAGACTGGTCTAGAAAGTCAAAAGGAGAAGGATACACTTGCACCATACCACACTCAACATATAGTCCCTTAAAACCTACACCACCAAAACACACGCATAGAAACACGAAACACACACCTACATTCATGGAGGCTCTCAATAAAAATCTACTCAAGCAACAGAGACCTCCAAAGCAGAAATGCAAGCAACCTCCACCCCTCAACACAACCCAAATGACACATAGCCCACAAACACAGCCCATAAGGCATAACAATGTACCCAACACTCTAGTCAAAGGTGACTCTATAGTCAGGTACACTGATGTTCCACTCAGCAGGCTAAACAAGGAAAAAGTTATTGTCAGCTGCCTGTCAGGTGCCAGGATCCGCCACATAAAGCACACACTCAGGTCACTCCACAACAAGTACAAATATGACTCTGTCATTGTCCATATTGGTGTGAATGACCTGAGATGTACCTACCTGGACTACATGAAAAGAGACATGGAGGAGCTCTCCGATCTTGTAGCCCAGGCAGGTATGACCCTAGCCCTGAGTGGCATCCTGCCATCACCCAGAGTGATACCACAGTACAAGGACAAAATGATTGACTTCAACAATTGGATAAGCTTCTGGTGTCATTCTAAGGGGATCCAGTATCTGTCTGCCTGAGATGACATGATCGACAGACCATGATGCTTTGCCAGAGATGGCCTGCACCTGTCAACCTTGGGATTCCAGATACTGGCTAAGGCTCTTGCCACCCTTATATTGCCTTTTTAGGCAAGGTTAAAATGACAAATTCACCACCTTAACAGGTACAAGCAAGCAAAATCTGAGGGTAATGCTACTCAATACTAGAGGTCTAAGCCTCAAAATGCATTCACTCGAGGCACTCCTTAAAATCGACATCTGTGCAGTGACAGAGACCTGGTTCAAGGCTCCAGAGAGCACCCCTGCATTACCGGGCTATAATTCATATCACACCTTTCGGCCACCTAACCTGGACCTAACACTAAAGGTGGAGGCGTGTCCATATTCATTAAGGATATCCACATCTCCAGGCTAGTTGCTCAGCATAATGCACCTGAGATTATCCAAGTGCAACTAACTCTGGGCAAGACCACAATACAAATTGTAACTTGCTACAGATCCCCCACCATTCTCCAGGATTCCCACTCCTCATTTCTTGATACACTGGAAAATATTAGGGTACAACCCAACACCCTAATAGTGGACAATTTCAACTATCCCACCATTAACTGGGAAAACTACTCATGTACCAACACTTTTGCTCAACATTTTCTGGAATTCATAAATTCCAATCCCTTGGATCAACTTATCCACACCCCCACCAGGGGCAGCAATATCCTAGACCTGGTCATTACCAGCATGGGTGACTGGTGTTCCACACCAGAGGTCAATTCCTCGTTGGTCAGATCCGACCACAAGCTAATCACCCTAGACATCCACATCCAGCCGCAACCCTCCATTAGGGAAGCACTGTAAAACATTTCTCCAAAGCCAACTTCACGCTTCTTAAGACAGAAGTGGCACACTTCACGAAACCCATGCAGATGGACAATAGAGGTACGACTGCTGAATCCTACACAATGGCACTTTATAAGCACTTACATGAGGGCATGGATCATGCTATCCGTAACAGAACCAAGATGCTATTCTCCAAAAAAAAAGGAAGCCAGTCTGGTGGTCCCCTGCTATAAACAAACTCTACAACAGAAGAAAGAAACTGTTGCAAAAAAGAGTAAAGTCCCATGATTTGAGGAACTCCCTGGTCAGCCTCAGTAAGAAGCTGAGATCCCTTATAAAATCCTCCAAAGCTAGTTACGAAAACAAAATCGTCACTGATTTTAAAGACAACCACAAAGCATTTTATAGTTATGTCAAGAATCTCAATGGCAACACTCATATCTGCTCTGAGTTACAGCACAATGGCACTAAATATACAGAACCAACTGATATTGCCAACATCCTGGCAGATAGTTTCAGTACTAACTTTACCCCCCTCTCACCCCCTAAAGGGCCCATCTCTATACCGGAAGAATTAAAAGTTCCTGTAATCACGGCTACACAGGTAAAAACCACACTCTCCAAAGCCAAGAACACAGCATCTATGGAACCTGACAACATCCCAGGCTGCTTTCTGCATGAACTGTAGAATGTACTGGCACCCCACCTAAGCACCATGTTCAGTCATAGCCTCACCTCAGGCTTTGTGCCCACTGAATGGCACACAGCAACGATTATCCCACTCCACAAATGGGGAGCCACCACGGACCCTGGGAACTACCGCCCCATTAGCCTAATGAGCCTGGTCTGCAAGGCCATGGAACGTATCTTCATGGATGTTATACACAAAGACATTGGTAATCTCCAAACTCTGGACCCCACCCAGTCCAGGTTTGTAAAAGGCAGATCATGTCTCCTAAACCTGATCGACTTCTATGAAGCAGTCACCAAAGCCATAGACAAGGGTAAGGTGATTCACACAGCCTATCTAGATCTCACCAAGGCTTTTGACACCATCCCCCACTCTGGAATTATAGATAAACTCACTAAATTAGATATAAATCCCTATGTCACAAGATGAGTTGCTAACTGGGTCACTGACAGAACCCAAATCTGACTTCAGACCAGTGACAAGTGGAGTACCACAGAGTTCAGTCTTGGGTCCTCTCCTGTTTGGTATCTACTTTTCTGAAGTAGAGGCTAACACAGAAGGTCTTTGGCTAATGACATTTGCAGATGACTGCAAACTAGGAGCCATAATCGAAACTCCTAATGATGTGGACATCCTACAAAAGGGCCTCACGGAGACAGATG
This sequence comes from Protopterus annectens, assembly GCF_019279795.1. NCBI lineage: Eukaryota > Metazoa > Chordata > Ceratodontiformes > Protopteridae > Protopterus > Protopterus annectens. Next base: position 1,598,120,045 of record NC_056743.1, on the reverse strand, counting down.
CCTGGTCTCAAAGCCATGGCCTCAAGCTCATTGCCAAAAAGTGCATTGTCATCCCCTTTGGTAAAAACTCTGTACCGATGAGCTACCACATAGGTGGTAGTCTACTTAACAGCAAAAGTGTGACAAGAGACCTTGGGACACAGGTGGATAGTAGTCTCTCCTTTGATAATCACATCACCACAGTAGTCAGGAAATCCTTCTACATGGCACACCTCATACCAAAGTTTCTCGTCCAGGATAAAAGGGGTCATTGTTCCCTCTACTTGTCACTAATTAGACCCATCATAGAGTATAACACCCCTTTTGGTATGTACCTCACAAGACATCTACAACAACTGGAAAGGCTGCAGAAATACCTCACAAAGTGGATTACCAGTCTCAAACAGATGCCCTATGCAGACCATCTCAAAAAACTCCAGCTTTTCTCCATCGCATATTGCCTACTCAGAGATGATCTCTGCCTAATATACAAAGCACTGTCAAACCCAGAGCTGTTGTACGTGCTCCACTTAAAGAAATCCCAATCCCTCCAAGCTACATGCTCTAGGGACCTAAACCTTGTCACTACAATAAACAGAACATGCTGGAGGGATAGATTCCAGTACCAGAAACTTCCCATACTCTGGAACAAACTACCTATCTATATCAAACAAAGCTCCTCATTAGCACTCTTCAAGAAAAATCTTGATGATTGGATGGGAAATAGGAAATAGGAAATTCACCCCTGGGGATCACCTCTGTGGCTCTGCTTGACAGGAGCACAGGAAAATAATTTTCTTGTGTGGCGAAAGCCAGGGTACCTTTTTGGTTAGGCTTATGTAGGCCCTAGGACCAATAGCCTAGTACCTCCCTATGAACCTATACTCTGGAACAAACTACTTATCTATATCAAACAAAGCTCCTCATTAGCACTCTTCAAGAAAAATCTTGATGATTGGATGGGAAATAGGAAATACGCCCTGGGGATCACTTCTGTGTCTGTGCTTTCTTGGGTGGCATAAGCCAGGGAACTTTGTTGGCTAGGCTTACTTAGACCCTTGGGCCAATAGCCTAGAACCTACCTATGAACCTAAGAAAATAAAAGACTGTTGTATTCATTATTCTGATATCTGCTAGGAGAATATCTGGGTTACAGGCACTTATAGTGAATCAACCCTACCACATTTTTCATAAGGTTAGGGTTTCCTTGAGAACAAATCCTACCTTTATGCCTAAAGTAGTTTCAGAGTTTACTTTAAGCCAGACCATTATCCTCACAGTTTTCTTTCCTTAACCTAGGAACAAAGGAGAAAGGATTATTCACTCTTTGGACATACACACAGGCAGCTCAGATGCAACCTAGACAAAACTCAAACTTTCAGGCATCCTGGCCAGTTGTTTGTCTGCTATGAAGGTAAGAGGATATTGCAATCTGTGTCAGAGTTATCTATTTCATCACTGTTGTCTCATGCAATCACAATTTGTTAAACTCACCACTACAAGCTAGTATAAGCATGGTTACAACCAATTCAACAAGGGTATTGGTTTATTCTCTTGCCTTCTGGTAAGGGGTGGACTCTGAAAGCATTCCAGAGGTAGAAACTTGGTACTCTGTGCACACCTTTACAAAGCATTACAAATCAAATTTCTGTTACAGGTCCAGAATCGGCTTTGCTAGGATCATTCTACATCAAGATAATAAACAGCATGCATGGAATGATAACTGTTGTTAGCCTCTGTAACCTTTTCAAAGAAGGTTACTAGGCTCAGGAGACAGGACCTTCCCTTCACAGTAGAATAGGTTGGACAGGAAAACAAGAAGGATGCTTCGTGCTCATCAAATGATCTATAAAAATGAGTATATACCAAGACTGTATATATTCTCCTCCATTCTGAAGGAGGTATGGGCCTCCTTGAAATTGATTACATGTTTAGATCTGCAGTCATGGGACTGCATACATATCTTCTGACCTTACAAGACCCAAACTTAGTGAAAGTTTTGAAACATGAGGAGAATAAGTCTTAGATTACGTCACTGTTTAGTTTAGTAGAAGCATATAGGCATTAAGTGGGAATGGTAATCAAATCAGAAGTAGATAAAAATCAGGCAGCAACTGAATGTGCCAAAAAACAAAGGAAAGAATATGAGGTGAAGGATCAGATAAGAAGATGAGAAATGTGGAAAATGCTAAAATATAGCTGCAAGTATAGAAAACTCTTGGAACAACCTTATGTTGATCAGGATCAAAAGCAGGAATGGCTAAGGAGAGGTGAACTTAAACCAAAAGATGAAAGGTTAATATTGGCACAAGAGAGTGGACTATGTACATGCTGGTTTAAAAAGTCCATTCAACATTTGGGAGAAACAGACAAATGTAGATTTTGTAAGACAGAATTGGAAACAGTTGTAAATCTTGTTACTGGCTATGATATGCTAATGGCAAAAGGACTATATACTGAAAGGCATAATAATTTGGCGAGACTGTTGCATTGGGGATTGTGTAAACATTATAATACTGAAGTAAACACTGGAAACATGAGCCACAAAGCATTACAGAAAATGATGAAGTTTATATCACATGGAATCACCCATTACCAACAGTTCAGGAAAAAGATGCAAGATAGCCAGATACAGTAGTCCATGAAAAGAAAACAAAAGTAGCATTGATCATTGACATTGCTACATCCAGTGACTATAGTCTCTTACAGAGAGACACAAAGTCATAAAATACCAACATTTACGGGCAGAAATGAGGGCAATGTGGAAGAAGCATACCCAGACAGTTCCAATAGTAGTAGGAGTAATGGGTCTTATAAAAAAAAAATTACAATTGTACTTAGATATGTTACCGATACATGTAACTCCATACGAATTGCAGAAGGAGTCATTACTGGGCACATTGCAGGTGCTGTGAAAAGCACTTCTGGCTAACATCAAAAATTTAACTTTAATCATACCTTGACTTAAGAATGGGGTCCATTCCCTTCATGGTATTAGAAACCCAAAAGACTTGGAGAAATTAAAAAGGTAGACCCTGCCTTCCTTAGGAGGGCTAATGGAGGAACATCAGCACGTCACACAACATGAATATGTTCATTCCATTCAGAAAGCACAGAATTTTTACTAACTGAGGCAGATATGAACATTAAGCAATAGCTGCTAATACTGAAGTACTGATTTATTAGCTGTCTACATTATTTGATTCATGCCCTAACATTCACTATTAGTGCTAAGAATATCTAGGCATTGGTTCTAAAATAACAAATGCTCTTAAAAATCCAAAGCTTAACAGTTTCAACCACACATGTCCGATACAACAATAAAAAGAATTAAGCATTTTTGCAGTGGATTTGTGACCCATCTGGCAGACTTTGCCCTCCCTCACCTCTCTAACCTATGTATACTAACTCCATAGTTGCACATCTATGGAAAAGCATAAAGTACGACTACCTAAGCTGCTTTCAGCAGTTCAGTTCTTTAGCAGAATATAATTTTAGTTTATGGCTGAAGACTGCTATATAATATTGGATCTGCATATGTATTATATAGCAGTCTTTAATCTTAAACTAAAACCATATTCATCTAGTGAGTTCAAACACTCTGCTGCATCCTACTTCACTAAGGCATCATCGAACATCTGGCAAATACAATAAGTTGTGTTTCAGTACTTGTGACATCATACTTACAAAAGCCAACAATCAAGACTGTCATAACAAAGACAGGCTCCTACGTTTTTTCAACACATGATTTTAAGTTAAGTTTTGCCATATTTGTGGATGTCTTTAATATTTGTCTACTTTCATTGTAATTTCTTTATAAGCAGCACTTTAACATACCATTTATCCATGTGGTTTTGTGTATGCTGTAGCCACGTTTGTCAGTTTGTGTGCTTTTCATATTCATCTTACACCATCTTCAGGCTAACTAGTACTGGCATATTGTTCCTGGGGTTGTGCAGAGATGCTGTTTAGAACAATGATTAATTCTGAAAGGTATTTAAGACACAGACTGGGGTTTGCTATGTAATAATGCCTTGTCTGCATGAAGTAGAGTACATTCAGTGGTTTCACTTACACTGTTTACTGTTCAAAGAAACTGAAAAGAAAAAACTGCTCACACTCTTTCTCAATTTTTTGTCTTGCTTTTCTAGTCCTTTGTGAAAGACTATATGATATCAATCACTCGTCTCCTCTTGGGCTTGGACTCAATGCCAGGATCTGGTTTCCTCTGTGCTGTAAGTAACTATCTTATTCAGAAACATTGTACTTCATGGTTGAGGAATATGTACTCTTTTTTTTTTTTTTCTCGGCTGGCTCTCACATGGTCAAAATTCAAATGAAAAATAAATGTGTATTCTTCTTCATTATGTGTCATTTCACTTGCATAGGGTCACAGGCTTACATTAGGCAATCCATTCAGTGGTCCATTAAGGACCTAGTCACTGCAAGTCCTGTTAATTGATTGCTCCTCTGTCAGTAAGGGCCAAAGGGGGCAACTCAGCCTTGGACTTAGGGTTGCCACCCACTAATCAAGATTTGTCTTAAAAAGAGTAGGAGAGGTTCTTTGTTTGACATGGAGTGGGTGCATCTTCCATAGGCAGAGAATCCTTTGGAAAAGATACCTATCCCACCAAGAGGTTTTGTTAATGTTTTGGTGTAGGTTTAGGGAGTTGGGGTTTGTAGTATTGCCAGCTGTTTTGTATGTATAGTACATCAAACAAGATACTGTCCTTCATAGCTTTAAAGGCAATGTAGAAGTCTCCACACAGGAGTCTGCAAGAGCAAGTAAAAAGGCTTTCAATTAATTAAAGTAACTTATGGAGGCTTTACCTAAGATTTTGTTTGTTACATATCATTTGGATTTAGTCAGGCAATATTTTCAGAGAGGTATTATATTCTGTTGTTGACATGATTAGATAGGAGTACAGAGGGCTGGTAATTTCCTTGGATATAAGTTATATAAATTTAACTCTGCTAGGTAGAAAGATTTCCTACAGATACTTCATATGTGGTGGCCATACAGGAGCTCATTGTCCAAATATGTATCTAGATCTCTAATAATGGTACCAGTTTTGTGAGTATTATCAGTGTGGTAGATAAGGATTCATTCTTGTTCCCTGAAAATACTGTACTAAATATTTTGTGTTGCTGTTTAAACCATGACTTTGATACCACGAATCAGTATAAGAGCCAACTCTGTGGCTGTCCAGTCACAATTTTGGGTATGGGAGAACCATCCTTGTCAGCTTCAGGGAAGGTATCGGGGGATGCTCCACCACTTAGCCACTCGGAGGAGCCTGTTCCCCATGACAGGGGCCATCTGTTTCACTGCTACTTTTTTGGGGTCTCCTAAAAAAAAAAAAAAAAAAGAAATCTAGACATTTTTCCTCTCCCAAAGCAGATAAATGGATGGGTTTGGTGAATAGGTGGCTGGGAGCCTTTCAGAATTGGAATGATGATTATCCTACTAAGAAAAAAGAGGAAAAGAAGTTTGTTGGTATTGCGTACTGAATCCCAGCCTGAGGCACAGGAATTGTATTATGACTCTACTTCTCATGTTCCCTCTTTACAAGATGGAGAATCTGACTCTGAAGGCAGACTGTCTTCTGATTCGCCTCCTGATGAATGATCTTTTTCTGATACTGTTACCAGAATGAGGGAATTATTTCAATGGGAACCAAAAAGACATGTCATAATCTCCAACAATGGTATTATGGGTTATTTTAATTTGATGTATCTCAACTTGCAGCTGTCCTTCCTTTTTGGTGGCCTACACTTTTCCTGACATTTAACTGCTTTGGAAACATCCAATAAAATGTATAAGGTTCCCCAGTCCATACGTTTTTTTTCTTATCCCAGGGCAGATTATACAGTAATTTCTTTGTCAAGGTCAGCCTTTTCCAAACTTCCTTCAGCTGCCAGGCTTACCCCTTCTGACAAACTGGGAAAGGTTTTAGATTAGCCTGGTAAAAAAGGGTTTATTCTTCTTCCACCCTGACCTTCAAAATTTTAAATTGTCATGCACATACTGTATGTCCACAATTTTGCTGGCTTCTTGTGATAATTAAAAAAAAAATTACATTTTTGAACTCCCCTCTTCAGATACTAAAGCATAAATTTTTTTCTGGTATCTGCTATGTAAGCATGGGTGTAACCAAGATTTTTAAATTTGTACTCGCAACTCCCAGACTGCTGCCCCCTCAACAAGCCACACCTACATTAACACTGCTGACCAAGCCACGCCCCCTTTATATTGCTGATCTCTGAACAGATCACTTGGAAGTATATGCCAGGGTAGTAATTACACGATGCATGAACATTTTCATTCCAAAGGTACATCTTCCGTAAGTCAAAAAACAAAATACTTTTCCATTTACACTAGGACAGATCAGTTTGCCCACCCAAGATTACTCTTCTTCCCTTTGCAGCCCCTAACATCTGTAGTGGCTCATTACACCTCCAGTGATGCTGCTGACTAAAGGACTGTCAGGGTCTAGGCATCACATGCTCCGCAGTGTTGTGGTCTGTAGGTACAACATATAGTGCTCTCCCTAGGTAACACCCAAGCTATGAGCCACAACTACCTCCCTTTCACCAGCATGGATCACATGGCAATGCATGATCACTCCTATGGCCTACAGTCACACTAAGCCTTTTGGAATGGTAAACCTTATATTCCCAACAGCAAATACATTTTAGCTGGGCTAAGTCATACTGCCACTGACAGTTAATGAAGATCTGTACCCATGGGAGTCAATCAAGCAAAAAGTAAAGCAGTTGAAATTTATATCCTTACTACCCTGCTTACATTCTGTGAATCTCAAGCCTTTGCTGAAAGGAAATTGGTTAAAGCAAGAAAATTACCCTAGGCACCAGAACCGGTGGGACTGTTTACTGTTACATGCTCTGGGTGCTTGTTTGGAGTTTTTTTCTAGTCTTATGATCCAGTGATAGTCTGGACAAAATTATTGGAAAGAAAAGAAATTCAAGGAAGAAATAAGTTTTGCCTAAAGTTTAATGTTCAAAGCTGACACGATACCACCCAATATGCTGAGAAGGCAACAGCTTGAAAAGACAAAAAGCTTATCTGCAAATGCAGGCTGCCTCTCAACCATCCCACAAAATGAAAGCAGTCACTTTTTGTACAGCCCTATGCTGTTACATGCTGAAAGAACACAAAATGAAAGCAGTCACTTTATGTATAGCCCTATGCTGTTACATGCTGAAAGAACACAAAATGAAAGCAGTCACTTTATGTACAGCCCTATGCTGTTACATGCTGAAAGAACACAAAATAAAAGCAGTCACTTTATGTATAGCCCTATGTTGTTACATACTGAAAGAACAGATGAAGACACTCAGGTTTGATCGTGGAAAATGTCAAAGAAAATTACCACACCGTTCTCAACCTCCTTGTAAGCTAGTGTAAGTGATCTCTTGTGCACATATCTGAGTAGTGCTGGTTTCTGACTATGCTGGGTACAGGGCATTAGTTGGGAATGAGGTCCCTCTACTAAGCCTGTTTCAAACTTCCACTGTACAGAATAATTTACTGCCAAGCTCTATGCATATTTAAATAGTTCCATAAACACATCTTCCACCCTCAGAAATAAATACAACACTAAATTCAAAAAATAAAGCCCTATGGGCAGTATAATAAAAGAAAAAAATACTCACTGCAAGCAAAAATAAATGTAACTCTCAGAAAGCTAAAAACACTCTCGCTAAACTAAAATAATGAACTCGGGACTGTGATTAAATCAACCAAAGCCTGATATGAGGTAAAAATATAAAGCCAGGTGAAAGATAACCACAAAGTATTTTTTTAACTGTGCTAGAAATCTCAAGTGACTGGCACTGCACTGAGCTGATAACAAATGATATCACATACTTGGACAATACGATATATCCAATTCACTGGCCAACTAATTCAGATTGAACTTCATCCCATCAATCTTCCAGTATTCTCACATAAAATACCTGCATCTAAAACCCCCTCAAATCTCTCAACAATTTCTGAAGTTACTACCCAAGGCCAAGAACATAATGTCTGTTGTGACTGGCTAACATAGTAGTCTGCCTACTGGTTAGTCTGAAACCTGATATGTTGAACCCCCTATAAAGGCTATTCAGTACTAATCTCAAAACAGGTTTTGTGCTGGATGAATGAAAGAATGCAACAGACTTTCATTAAGGTGGGACTTCAATGGGCCCAACATACTCACTATTGTAAGGAAATCCTTTTTCGTTGTACAGCTTATATCTAAAGGTATATCATCCAGATCCAGGCATATAATTTTTCCCCTCTACTTCATTAGACCAATCACTGAGTGAGTTTAATGCACCTTTTGGTAACCTGTCCAAACACTTCTCAGAAATGGATGCCATCTAACCCTCAAACATTTAGGAATTATTCCAAAGCAAAGCTTGTATTAATGACTTATACCATGCTAAAATTTCCATGTACTTCCGTGGTGGTGCAGCGGTAGCATTGTTGCCTCACAGCAAGAGGTTCTCCTGTTCGATTCTCGGCTTGGGTTGGGAGTGCCTACTGTGTGTTGTCTGCATGTCCTCCCCGCGGTCGAGTGGGCATTCGAAAGACATGCGTTGAATGGGCGTGCCTTCGTTGAAGGTTGGACGTTGGGCTGGCAACTCGACACCATAAAAACTAACTGCCAATCATTAGCAGACCGGAGTTCTGCTGTGGCGACACCTAACCGGGAAAAGCCGAAAGACAAACAACAACAACAACCATGCTAAAATGTCCCTCTCCCAAAACAATGTGAACTCTGCTACCACTATGCAAATTGTTTACAGAAATCCTATACCATCATGTAAACAGCTGCACTGAGGTAGCTGTACCCACAAGGAATAAGCAGAGAACCAACACAGATAACAAGCCATCCTGGTGGAATCCCAGTATCAACAACTTGTATAACAAAAGGAGGAAAACCATGGCCAATACTAGGAACTACCACACCTAGAAGGGTATGAAACCCCTCAAACTAAATAAGCAACTCAGAAATCTTATCAAGCCCACCAAAGCCAGATTTGCGGCAGAAATATCCTCAAAGACAAAAGATAATGACAAGGCCTTCATCAGCTTTGTTCACAACCTCAAAGGTAACATGAGAGTGTGCTGAACAAATTGTAAATGGAAACACTTAAAAGGAATCAGAGGATATAGCAAACCTGCTGGCTGATAAATCTAACTCCAGTTTCACCCCTTCTTCCCCTCAATACCTCTCAGAAGACACCCTCGACCATAAATCCTCTGGCTGTCACTAGCAAACAAGTCTTCAATGCACTCTCCAAGTCAAAGAATACTACCTCAATAGGCCCTGAGAATATCCTTGGATACCTCTTGGATAGCATGAAACATGAGGTATCAAGCACTCTAAAATCACTGTTCAACATTAGCCTAGTAATTGGCTTCATACTTAGTGAATGGAGGACTGCAGTAGTTAATCCTTAGCACAAGGTTTGGCCTTCTACTGACTTGGATAACCACAGACCATAAGTCTGACTGGTCTTGTACGTAAACGCATGGAAAAAATTATCATAGATATTTTAAATAAAGACACAGGGAACCCATTTTCTTATTTACTTCCACAATTATTACAGATATTGAAATAAAATAGCACAAGCACTGATAGCCATCTGCTAAATACATTCTCAAAATGAAAACAGACTTAGCATGAGCAGTAAACTTCTCTGCCCTTGAAACTCACATTCATTGAAATGGCATGAAAACCCACATTAAAAGAAAATGCATCTGACAGTGGAGGATTAAGTTTACCTTTGAGCTGTTTTCAAACCATAAGCTCCTTGCACACATTTATAGGGCCATGCACACATGTATATATTATTTGATTCACCCTCATGATAAATTATATTCCTTATATAAAATATCACAATTTGTTAGAATGGTGTTTTAAATTTGTACTTATGAACATTTTTCTAGAAAGCAATGAAATAAAATGTATGAAATAATGATAAAGCTACCCATTTCAGAAAATGTTGACCATAAAATGCCACTCAAACTTCTATCATTATAATCCACCAATATTACTCAAAAAGCACAATCTTTTCAGAAGTAAAAGTCATCCAGATAATTCTACCTTAAAGAGATCTGTAACTAAGAAAAGAGGTTGCTACTAGCAAACAACTTTACATTTCAGTGTTTCACCTATAAATTCAGTGCCTGCTGCCTTTGAAGAATACATTGTCTCTGTTACATTAAAAATGGTAAGCTGGTAATATTGCAAAAAGGAATGACTGATAATCCAACAACAAGTTAACAGGCATCTTATACAAAGGAGGACACACTCAGGAGTGTAGAATCCCTATACTTCCTTAAAATGCACCAAATAATCCGCAGTCAAAATGGCACTGCAATATCAGCACTCCATCTACATGGTGTGGGAGTAAAACCCACAGCCTTCTGCACCAAAGGCAATTATGCTGCTAACCCTGCTTTCAAATTCTACAACACAAACAGTGACTGCCATTTGATAAACAAAACAGTTAACCATCAAAATTCACTGCATACTACAGAAGAGACAAAAACTGAATTAGCATAAAAAGTTTTAATCTTCGCTTTCGTAAAACACTTCATCAGAATGATAAAAACACAGTGCCGCACTCTATTTAAACCTAAAATGTGTGTGTGTGTGTGTGTGTGTGTGTGTCACGAAGACGTGTGCAGTCTTGATACTCTATTAGGTAGTCCCACATTGCCAAATAGCACCAGTGGTGATAGTTTTTCTGAATCCTTAGGTTTGTATCTAAAAAAGCTATTATAATTTTGCTCTTTCTCTCTTTATTTGGTAATAAGACATTCAGTGTTATCTTTTCCATTTCCAAGAACTCTGGCTGTTAGTTTGTACTCTACATGAACTGTTTGCTTTAACATTGTTGGATAGAATTAACAGATCTTTGTATTGTTATAATTACCACAACAAAATCCAAATCCATTAAAACTAAAACTACTAAAAAAACTGGAACCAGGTGGACTACAGAGGGAAAATTGAATTAGCGTTTAAAACACTTTATTCCATGCTTTCATCAAAAGACTTCTTCCTATTAACTAGGCCATATCTGTAGATAAGTAAAAAAAAAACAAAAAACAAATGAATATAATTTAATATTTACTGACTAGTCTGCTCACTCCCTTGACATATAACATACTTCGAGCCTTAAGGAAAAAGGCATACTGTACTAGTGTATATCCACAGGTAGCTGAGATGAAATTCTTTGAACAAAAACCCAAAGTGCAAGATGCCAAGTGATACAATACCATTTGCTGTTTTCCATAGGATGTCAGTGGTAATGTGGTTTCCAAGTGTACACCAGTAAAGGTTCAGTGATTCCCTTCTGTTTGGAGATTTCCCCTTCTTTGAATTGGTAATATATATATATATATACATATATATATATACATATATATATATATATATATATATATATATATAGTGTAGAAAAGAAGTCAAACAAACAGCAGAGAACCAAACCAGGAAGTAAATGCACACACAGCCAGGAAATGGAACAGCTTGTTGTAAGTTCACCAAGGCAGATTCAGTAAATCCAGGTAGGCACCAAACAAATTCAAATAATTCCTTTATTCAGAACCACAGAATAATAACACACAAGCGCTTTCCAGAGGAATTCTGAGCTTTATCAAGTGACACCATGCTGTTGAATCAGGTGTCTTATATACCTTGAAAATCCTAGGTTAATTAGAAAGCACTACCAATTAACATTTTAAAGAGACTGTGCACTATTCCACATGCTTAAAAATTCCTTTAAAACAAAATATATAAAAAATATAATAGATTGCTTAAAAATAATGCATTAATGCATCTGTCACTACTAAAAATGCTGATAGCTTAAAAATAAACAAAACATTGTGCACTGTTACCATACTGTTTAACTTTGTAATAAAATTTGCTTTGTGCAAAAAGTTGCACTTCTTTTGAAAATTGGGATGAGATGGAGTGACTTGACGTACCAACTGTTGTTCGTGTAAGTATAATATAAGGCTAATGCCTAGTATGGGTATGACAATATTTTCCTTTTCTTGGTCTTGTTGACAACCCTGCTGGAAAAAGAACACTATATCTTAACCAAGTTAAACTATGCTGTACAATAGGTATTTCCTTAACATAGACTTTGTATAGTGTAGCATTAAGTGAAAATCATGCCCATGTGTATGAGTACTTGCCATAAGTAATTGTGTGGGGAATGTCAAACTAAAGTCTTGCCCTTCTTAGTTTCAATAGCGGCTTGATACTGATCAAGCCGTTAAATAGGGTCTCCCAGCATCTAACTTTAATTGCCAGAGGAATTCTCGATATTCTAAAGTTGATTCCCAATCACCCCCCCTGGCATCAGGCTTAACTTGCTCCAGTACCATAAATTTCAGTTTTATGTTTGGACAGGTCAGGAGTGCTTATAAAAGCGTTGGTTTCCTTCTTTTGTTTATATCATAAAATGCTCGTATATCCGCTATGGAATTCCCTTTCCGCTTTGCCTACGTAGAAACTGCTGCATGTGGTGCAGAAGCCTAAATAGACCACCCCTTGCTACCACATGTGAAATGGCCTGTGGGTAGATTTTAAACCTTCTGGATGGAATGGTGATACTTTTTCTTCCAAGATGGCATGGCATTGGCTACATGCCCCACATTTAAATGTTCCCTTTCTTGCTGGGTTAGTTTTCCTTGTAATGTTCTGCTTTTTCTCAAACATTTTCTTGAGATTGGTAACCCTTCTCCTTACAAATGAAGGTTGGTCAGGCAATAGCCCCTTAAACTCTTCAAAGAGGGCAAGTACAGGCCAGTACTTTCTTACAGATTCCTCCATTTCCCTTGAGTGCAAAGAGTAGGTGTAGATAAAACTGTTCTTAAATTCATTGTTGATAATGGGAACAGAGCTGGCTGGTATGCCCGTTCCCTTACCCAGAAGGGGTGGATAGACAGTTCCTCTTTTGGAATTTACCTCCTCGACCAGGCTTTTGAAGAGGTCCAGAGGATAGCCCCTTTCTAAGAACAGACTTTCCAAAAACCTGACCTCTGCCATGTAGTCGTCATGTCCACTGCAAATCCTGCTTGCCCTGATGAGTTGTCCTTTGACAATGCCTTTTTTCTGGAAAAAAGGATGTGCACTCTCAAAGTGCAGAACAGAGCAATCTATTATATTTTTTTATATATTTTTTTATATATTTTTTTATATATTTTGTTTTAAAGGAATTTTTAAGCATGTGGAATAGTGCACAGTCTCTTTAAAATGTTAATTGGTAGTGCTTTCTAATTAACCTAGGATTTTCAAGGTATATAAGACACCTGATTCAACAGCATGGTGTCACTTGATAAAGCTCAGAATTCCTCTGAGCGAAAGCGCTTGTGTGTTATTATTCTGTGGTTCTGAATAAAGGAATTATTTGAATTTGTTTGGTGCCTACCTGGATTTACTGAATCTGCCTTGGTGAACTTACAACAAGCTGTTCCATTTCCTGGCTGTGTGTATATATATAGTGTATATATACAGCCACACCCACACACGCACACACACACACACACACACACACACACACACACACACACACACACACACACACACACACATGATGGGGGTTCCTGCCTTTCAGAGATTCGGGCATTAACATTTAGCATTTCTCATGCTTGAGGTTTTTGATGTAGGAAACCTCCACTAACTTTAACACTTTATCTTTTATCTGTCCTAAATATTCTAAGAATTAACCACAGTTCTCAATTTCCATTAGACACATACTCATGGGCACGCACACACATACACACACACACTCACATCTCAAAAGGTACAAAAAGCACTGTAAAATATTATCAACATGATGTACTTCCCTAAGGAGTAGGTAGACACCATCTCTTCCAACTTCTGAAATTTATTTCTGATGCATTTAGTAAGTCTTGATATGAAGAGCAGCTATCATGTCTAGCAGTTTGATTATATTAATTTAAAATAATAAAATAAATCTTTGCCTCAGCTCCTCTTTATGTGGTCAGTGGTACAAACGGGTTTACTACTGTCCAACTTACGTAACATAGATCAGCTCTGTTCCTCTTGCTTCCGTTGAGTTGAGTCTACAGATTTTTCTTTTCTGCTTGCTATTTGCCAGTTAGTCATGTAGTCACTCACGTAGTCTTCACATTATCATGGCAACACCAAAAACGCTTCTCCGATCATATTTACCTTCATGCAACTGTTGCACGAAGGTAAATACGATCAGAGAAGTGCTTTTGGTGTTGCCATGATAATGTGAAGACTACGGAAACATAATGAACTTCTTTTGTTCTGCAGGAATGCTAAGAATGAATAAATACTACTCTTAAGATTCTTAGAGTAGTATTTCATTCAGCCATTAATTCATTCTTAGCATGAATCAAGCAACCAGGAGCAAGAAACCTTTAAAGCTCCACACTAACCAGCAGCTGGCAGGCAGAAAAGCACACGAACACATGAGGAAAGCAAGATGGCAGCTCATCACACTGTGATGGAGGGACGGTCAGATGTGCAGTATTGTACATCAGTTGAACTTATGCACAATTTGAGGGTTGAGTTAGTAAAAGTCGGTGTGATTTTTGGTTTAGGGAATACACATGCAGGGTGCAGAGCACCACTTACTCACACTCCGTCTCAAGTGTGCCACTTTTGCGTTTTGACGCCAAGTGTTCAGTCACTGTACAAAAAAAATATTTCCTCAGTCAGGACTCAGGAGTGGACCAACCAACCTACCTTCTTCTTGTTATACCAACACCACCACCAGTCCAGTCCAGTCCTTCCACCACAAGATGGTTTGGTTTGTTCAGGTCAGGAATAGCCACAGCCAGGAATTAGGATACTCTTCCACTGTCCACCTGCAGTCTTCCAATTATTAACTAGTCTATGCAACTACGGTTATAAAGTTTAAGGAGGAGTTTGAGGCTCGTCAGTCGTCAGTTATGCATCATCATGTCATGTGACTGCCTGCCACCTCCACTAACATCTCTTCCGAAGTTCCGAATGATGCAGGCTTTACAGAAAAAAAAAAAAGTAAGTGGAAATGATAGAAAAAAGTGTGTTTTGCCAAATCATCACAGATAGCATTAAGAAAATCCAGGGGGGTGCAAGTGCACCCCCTTGCACCTGCCTACAGGCGCCCTTGCCTGTCTTATGCTACACCCTCCATGCACACACTGTACTGAAATGCGTACAGTCAGTACACCTCCCTGGGGTAATCAAACATTCTTTGAAATGTACTGATGACACTGCTGATGTCGTGTCCAGTGCTGCTGCAACTGCTTCTGTTCTGATACGATTTGCTTGGCTACAGTTTCATAGTTTACCAGAGGATGTTAAAACTGAAATTTGAAAAGCTGCCTTGGATAAAGAAGTGTTGTGCAGTCCTTCCTCTGTGGAGGTTGTTGTGGAATTTCATGAAAGGGGGTTAGTCAGGTTTTTCAACCGTCCTTTCTTAAATACAACAGAAACTTTTCTTACAATTCAGGTTTCTCCTTTAGGAAGCAGAACAAGCATACACAACAAGATTCAAGCAAACGCAATAAAAAAAAAAAAAAAAACAATGGCAGGGATGTTCAAAGAGAAAAGGAGGATCTTCCCAGAAGCAAGGACTACCTAAGAAGTCAGGAGGGCTATATGACCCCACAGGATTTCCCCTTCCCACTATGGCAATCCCATAAATTTGACCCATTGTTTAGGAATTCACTATCTGCTGTGACACCAGATAACCTCCAGACAGGTGGGTTTTGAAAATCATTCGAAAAGATAACAACTAGCAGCTGGAATCCCTTTCTCCTTTTCAAGGGATTCTTCCACATCCTTCCGATCAATCTTGCCTGTTCCCTCCTATTTTGAACCAGATGCTCTCAGGTGATAATAGAACCTGTTCCTTCATATCAGATTTTATTCAAAACAATTCTCATAGCAAAGAAAGAAGGAACCTGCAGACCAGTCCTACACCTTTCTTTTGTAAACCTTGATATCATAGTTCCAAAATTCAAAATGCTTTCTCTATGGTCTCTTTTACCCTTCATTCTCCATGCTAATTTTCTGGTAACTTTGGATTTCAAAGATGCTTACCATCATCTTGCTTTCAACCACAATTTCAGGTGCTTTTTGCATTTCTCTGTGTCCAGTTTGCATTTTCAATTTGCTCTTTTACCCTTTAGGTTATCTACAGCCCCAATAAGGTTTACCAAGTGTTTGGCTTCTATACTAGCTCAGTGCAGTTTGCAATGCATCTAGATTTTCTTTTAATTAGAATATTGTCTGATTTTTTTCAGATTCCTTCCCAGCTTGTCAAGAATCTTTGACTTTGATAGAAAACCTACCTTTCATTACTTTATATTTATTATTTATTTTACATTTGTTTACCAGGAAAGTCCAACTTGGAACAAAGCCAATTTTCAGTGGAGGCCCAGCAAGAAATACTGCAGAAATATTTCTTTGTAATTCTCACCTCTTGTTCTAGATATAACACTTATTATGGCCTTTCTTCCTCAACTCAGACAAAGTGGAGAGATGCAGGGAGAAATTTCTGATATTTGCAAACCAGACTCTGCCAGAGAATATTTTAGAATTCTAGGGCTTATGGCCTCAACTCCTCACCTTCTTTAATTTCTATGTAACAAGTTCCCTCTGCCCTCTCAAAAACTAACTGCTACATCCATGATTCCCGATAGCATACCAGTTTGCCTGATTGTCAGTGCTAAATATGGCTTTTCTGAACCCTCTTTAATCTCTTTAATCTGAGTATCTCCAGTAGTTACATTCCTGAAGTCTGGAAAATAGCCATAGCTGTTGTACTGCCATTGCACAAGGGTGGTCCAGCCACTGACCCTGGTAGCTATAGACCCATTAATCTCACTAGCCTCATTTGGAGTATATTATAAATAATAACACAAATGAATCAGTGATAAAATGTAGTCAATTAAAAATGTTTTAGTAAAGTATCATTATCATTAAGTGCTTACATCCAGAAAGAAAAACAAACTTCATCAGAATAAGTTCTCAAGTGATTTCTAGACATTATAAATCCTATTACTGGACAATATGATCAGGCCTAAGCTGACAATCAATAAAAAGTAAAAAAACAACTAATCAAATTGTTAAAAATACTATTTAAACAAAGATTTCTAAAAAGACTATTTACAAATAAATAATAAGGTTAGCAATAACTACCTCAAATGACCTGAGCTCTCTTTTTCAATAAACAACTAATATTAGTGAATTCATTCAAACCCTAAGAAATTCTGGCAT
The DNA here is from genome assembly GCF_019279795.1 of Protopterus annectens. Classification (NCBI taxonomy): domain Eukaryota; kingdom Metazoa; phylum Chordata; order Ceratodontiformes; family Protopteridae; genus Protopterus; species Protopterus annectens. The sequence continues at coordinate 1,598,102,772 of NC_056743.1, read as the reverse complement.
TCTATTACCTCACTACTTAACCCAGGCAACACAATACAACCCCTGCCCTCACCCTGACAAATCTCCTGAAGAAATAGCCACCCTTTTTAATAGCTTCTTTATTAACTCTGTAGCTGATATTACAGCAAAATGTTCTCATCCAAATTACTCCATATGCCACTTAACCCCTAGATCAGCTACTCACTCCCTCTCCCCTACTAACACCCAGCACTCACAAATGCCCAATAGCCACCCCTTCTACCTTTTCTCAACAACCCATCCCAATGTCAACTATAAAAAGACTAAAGCTAAAACCTTCCTCTAATGGCCCAGATGGCATACCCTTAGAATACCTAAAAATTGCTGCTGACAGTATTACTTACCCTATAAGCACACTTATCAATAGAGCCATCCTCGAGTCCTACAATCACAAAACTTCAGAAAATGCCTTCATTCTTCCCCTCCACAAAGGTGGCAATAGTACTGAAATCTCTAACTTCCGACCCATCACAATTCTCTCCCCAGTCTCCAAAATCTTAGAAAAATATATTAACACTCAACTGCTCTGCTGTCTTCTTGGCAATCAAACACTCTCATCCTCACAACATGGCTTCAGTCCTGATCATAGTACTTCAACTGCTCTTCTCTTCCTTATGGATGCAGTTAACAGAGCCTGTGACACTGGCAAAATTGTCTCCACCCTTTTCATTGATTTGTCCAAAGCATTTGACACTGTTCCTCACCCTTTACTTATTACCCATCTCTCTAATACTGGCCTTTCTCTCCCCACACTAAACTGGTTTTCTAGCTACTTAACTAAAAGATAATAGGCTGTAAGATGGCAGTGCTCCATCTCTTCTTTCCTCAACACCCCTACAGGACTTCCACAAGGCTCCATTCCTGGGCCACTCTTATTTGGCATATTCATAAACAATTTCCATTTATCTCTGTCTCAGTGATCTGTCATTCAATACACAGATGATTGTGCTATCATCTGCTCTGCCAACTCCAGCTCTGATCTTCTTCAGTTAACTCAAAAAGCCTTCTCCTCCACTGAATCCTGGATGCACAATAACTACCTAGTCCTGAACCCAAATAAAACCAAAATCATACTATTCACCCCTAGGAAACAACCCCCATAAATAAAACTGAGTTCACCATCTATTCTCGTAGTAACTCTATAATTGAAGTTGTCAACCAAACAAGGCTCCTTGGAGTCACTATTGATGAACACATGAAATTAGGCCAGCATATACAACAAAATGTTCTCAAAGCACATCTTAAACTTGGAATTCTCTATAGACACAATTACTTCCTTAGCCCATCCATAAAAATTACTCTAGCCACAACTTACCTATTACCCTCCCTCTTCTATGGTGCCCCTTTATTTACCAATATTCAAAGCTCTGCTAAATCTAAACTTGAGACATGCTATAATAAAATTCCCAAATTCGCAACCGATTCTACATACTCCTGCCATCACTACACTGCTGTTAAGTCACTGAATTAGCTAGAACTACCAAATTATCTGTCCTACTTGCAGCTAACTGCAGCTCACAAAATACTCTTTAGACCCCTTGACTGTCCTGCCCTGAGCTCAGTCTTCAGCTATTAACACCCAAACAGGCCCCTGAGATCGGGAGATAAGAAGCTCTTGAAGGTGCACAAACTTATCCTCCCACCTGGCCAGCTACTTTACTCATACTCAATAGCCAAGAATTGGAATACTTTGCTTGTATCCATTAGAGCTACACAAAATCCTACCTCTTTCAAAACATCCTTTCACAATCAACTATCTTCAAGCTGGAAGTGTAGTTTCCCCAAGCCCTCCTAGAATGTGTATGTCATGCTACTTCCTATCAACCTTAGTGTTTGTGTGAAATATTCCACTCTAGAGATTATACAGACAGTACACTTTGTAGATTTTTACCCTGTAATGATTGTTTAGATTATACTGTTCATTTCACTCATGGTTTTAATGTATATATTTGTACATACTTATTCTTTGTAAATTCTTTCTTATTTCTTTGCAACTTCAGTTTTGTTGTCCAAATTGCTAATTTCTTGTAATGTGGAGTTTTTCTCCCCAGGCCTCCACTGAAAATGAGTTCTCTGTGACCCATTGGATTTTCCCAGTAAACAAAATGTAAATAAATAGTTAAATAAATAAATAAATAACTTGTGGGCTGTAAGATAAACTTGCCACCAAAGCTCCCTACATTCAAGATGGTTCTCCTAATTACCAAAAAAGGGTGAAATTCAATTTTCTTAATCACTATTAAATGAAATGCTGAAAAGTTCAGACATTTACCATTAATTTTGCCTAAGGCATTTCTGTTGCTCCTGGTTCTAATTGCATAATCAATTTCATGCATACATTCATTTAAACAGTGTTCTGTTTTGCTAATGTAAAATGCACCCTAGGTGTCACATATTGTACATGACAACTCTCCTGTCACAATTTGCCCTAGGAATTTAGTATTAGCTAGAATCTTACAAAATATGTGATTGGCAATGTCCCCATTGATAGTACGACACTGGTGATAGGAATTTCATTTCCTAGTATCCCCATCAACATTAGGAGATAGTCAGCTAATTTCTAATACTCTTTTAAAGGAGAAAGAAGGCGACACACCCACAATCTCCTTAATATCATCAAAGTGAGTTAGGTAGACTAATTGGTTTCAATAATTTCTTTCACCTTAACAAAACCTGAAAAATATGTAAAACAAAATTTCAAACCAGGAGCCGGATTCAATAAAGCCTACACTGAGTGTGCACTAAGTGTACATGATATGCGTTCAGTAAAATTCGTATCACATTTTTTGTGCTTGCTAGTCACGCAGAAAGATTACATTAAGTGTACATGTAATCTACATTTTGTGGTAGCCTGTATGAATATTTAAAGCTGCAAGAATATCAATAGAAAACTAAAATTAGGAGGAAGAAGGTGTGTATTATATCTGTGTTGTCTGTTCTCTCAGGACATTGTACACTTAGGCTTTATTGAATCGGGCCCCAGGTATCTTCACTTTATCCAAATTCAATCCAAACCCAATACCTACTACCTGTTTTCCCTTTTCCTTGCTAGCCTTTACACCAGTAAAACTCATCCATGAAGTATTCCTGCATTTTTCCTTTCTTATTCTACCCCTTCTCTTCCAAGAAATCTTGACTGTATGTACTTTCATGCACCAGTATATTGTACTTTTTGTTGTAGTGACATTCTCTGTAATAAATGTAAATTTGTAATTGTGCTTCTGGAACTTTTCTCCCCTGAAAATGGGCACATACCCAGTTAGACTTTCCCGGTAAACAAATGCCAAATAAATAAATAGCATTTTCTAAAAAGCATTCAGAATGTTGAATATTCTGATGAGTGTTTGCTAGTGACTATGGATATTAGAGATATTTTTTCAGTAATTCCACATTCCACTGCTAATGAGTGGTTTGGGGAAATGATTATTGGCTGAACAAGACAGTGAGGGGAGGAAAACAGATGAAAATGTAATGGATACGAAAAATGGATGGGAGACAGCAATGATTTTCACACACACACACACACACACACACACACACACACACTAGAAAGTAAATTCATTAAAACTTGAAGATCGTGAAAGGATATACAGTGTTCTTCTGTAAGGGTGGGTGAGAGTCTGAGATTTGTCAATAAAAGGGAGAGAAATTTAAAAGATATTTTAGAAAGTGACAATGAAGTCATACGTGGAAACAGCGGTGCTTTTTAGTGTTACTCATGTAGTACATGTAGGTTGATTCATGAGAGGCTTAATACATATTATGGCAGCACTAGACATTAGTTGAGCTTATTTCCCATTGGGGGCCTTCACTTGTACAGATGAGTGTGTGGTTTATATGATAAATTGTTCAATTTGTGAAAAGTTTTATGTAGGAAAAACTAATGGAAAACTTAAGAATAGAATGTACGACCATATTTATGCCACCAGAGGTTCATAGGAGGTTAGTAGGCTAATGGGCCTATAGCCATTCCACGCCTAGACATATTTATCCCAAGTTGCCCCAATTGTTGGTGGTTGCATGCATGATGCCCCTGCACTGGCCTAGTAATCAAGGAGCCTCAATCCTCACCACAGGTAACATTGAATGATGTACACAATGGGAGGATGATAAATACACACACAGTAAAGTACAATTTCCCTTAACACCACACAGAGAGCACAGTGAGTCTGGGGCTGGTTTCTCCCTCTCTGTCCAGATCCCCAATAAGACTCCCCACTGGCACAACTATAGGGTTGGGATATCAGCCGAGTTGTCAAGCCAAAACCTCCAACACCCTCTCTGTACAACCAGTGCTTCATGTCACTGCCCAAGTAGCTGACACACACACACACACACACACACACACACACACACACACACACACACACACACACACACACACACACACACACACACACACACTTACTTTGGGATTTGCTTTAAATACAAACACATGCACACACCTGGGAAAGGCTGGCACAGGATTACTAGCTATACCCCCTTTTGTACAGACTATAAGGTAGTTATCACTGCCACCAACCAACTATTTATCAGATACTCTAAGGCCCTTACCAAAGGATGTCCAAATTTACTGTGTAATGTTATTAATAATCCAAATGGTAAATGTGACCAAGACTTGCAAGGTTATTTAGGACTGGCCTGTACAGTGTCACCAAATACATATGCAAGTACGCTAAGAACTTAAATATGTCTCACAAATATCAGCTACAAAGATAGGTTTAAATATATTTAATAATAAATAATAAAAGAACAAGACAATACTCAATCAACACAGTAACTGTAGAGTTCAAAATCACAGAAAATATTTTAAAATGAAATTGCAGAACACTCTCAAATAAATGCAGAAAACATCTAAACTAATCTTTATTATACTCCTATCTATGTCTAAGAGAGATACTAAGCCCTAAATAATTTACTTACAGACGAAGGCAAATGCAGATGAGTGGATATTCTTGCTACGTCCAAGACAAAACACAAAATGCCCAGTCTCTCTCTGAGAGAGTTCTTAAATTAATATCAGACATTACTGTTGGGTCAGCTTGGATAACATCACTCTTTGTCACCTGCCTTTGGTTCCCAGGCTAACAGAAACTAACATCTCTGCTTTAAAAATAGACATCTCTCAGATGTTTGCTGAGAACTGGAAGTCATAAAACAATTAAACACTTTCACATTTTAGACCTAGTAATTACTTCTCTCCAAGACAACAGAAAAACCTCTAGCACTAGACATTGTGTCTGCTTCACTGAAACTGAGAGATAACACAATCGTAAAACACTTTAATTTCAACTTATTTTCTTGAAGTTTTGTAAGTTAGCTCTGTATGTTCCAGCTTCTACTATTAAAACATACATTTGCACAGGTATATAGTTTATGTACATTTCTGTTCTTTCCCAATAGGGTACACTGTGGACACATCCTTGAAGCTCAGTACTGTACAAACCCTGTTCAACATGCACTTCTACACCAGTAGTTTAATATACATATAAGTTATCTTACATTTGTAAGACAAGCATATGAATCATGTTGATATTTACAAATGACATATGATAATTTCCAAAATTCCAGATAGCTGGGCTTGGCAGTGTCACATTTCTCCCCTCCCCAAAAACTCAAGCTAGTTTTTCAAGTGACTTTTCAGAATCTTTGCTTGAGAGGGTTGAGCCTATCTGGGAATACCTTACCACATTCCCTGTCTTGACAGCCCATCTACGTTGGCACTGCTAACCCCACTGCGGTGCTGTACTGTCATATCATATGCTTGCAATCCTATGCTTCACCTTAGTAGCTTGGTATTTTGCTGGCTGGCTCAATGTAGCCATGTTGTACCCACTGAATGGCGCACCACGACGGTTATCCCACTCCACAAAGGGGGAGCCACAACGAACCCTGGGAACTACCGCCCCATTAGCCTGATGAGCCTGGTCTGCAAGGCCATAGAATGTATCATCGTGGAACTCATAAACAAAGACATTGGTAATCTCCAAACTCTGGACCCTACCCAGTTTGGATTTGTAAAAGGCAGATCATGTCTCCTAAATCTGATTGACTTCTTTGAAGCAGTCACCAAAGCCATAGATGAGGGTAAAATGGTTCACACAGCTTATCTAGATCTCGCCAAGGCTTTCAACACCATCCCCCACTCTGGAATTATAGATAAGCTCACTAAACTAGGTATAAATCCCTATGTCACAAGATGGGTTGCCAACTGGCTCACAGACAGAACCCATACTGTGAAAGTAGCGGATTCCAAATCCGACATCAGACCAGTGACAAGTGAAGTACCACAGGGTACAGTCCTACGTCCTCTCCTGTTTGGTATCTACTTCTCTGAAGTGCAGGCCAACATAGAAGGTCTTTGGCTAACAAAGTTTGCAGATGACTGCAAACTAGGAGCCATAATCAAAACTCCTAATGATGTGGACAAACTACAAAAGGGCCTCACTGAAACAGATACCTGGTGTCAAAGCCATGGCCTGAAGCTCAATGCCAAAAAGTGTATTGTCATCCCCTTTGGTAAAAACTCTGTACCCATGAACTACCACATAGCTGGTAGTCTACTTAATGCCGGAAATGTGATAAGAGACCTTGGGGCACAGGTGGACAGTAGTCTCTCCTTTGATAATCACATTGTCACAGTGGTCAGGAAATCGTTCTACATGGCTCATCTCATCACAAAAGGATTCTCATCCAGAAAAAAAGAGGTCATTGTTCCCCTCTACTCATCACTCATTAGACCCATTATAGAGTACAACGTCCCTTTTGGTATGTACCTCACACAACATCTGCAACAACTGGAAAGACCACAGAAATACCTCACAAAGAGGATTACTGGCCTCAAACAGATGCCCTATGCAGACTGTCTCAAAAAACTACAGCTTTACTCCATCGCATATCGCCTACTCAGGAGCGATCTCTGCCTAACATACAAAGCTATGTCAAACCCAGAGCTGTTGGACATGCTCCACTTAAAGAAATCCCAATCCCTCCGAGCTACACGCTCTAGGGACCTAAACCTTGTCACCACAATAAACAGAACATGCTGGAGGGATAGATTCCTGTCCCAGAGACTTCCCATACTCTGGAACAGACTACCTATCTATGTCAAACAGAGCTCCTCATTAGCACTCTTCAAGAAAAATCTTGATGATTGGATGGGAAATGGGGCACAGAAAAATAAATTTCTTGGGTGGCGAAAGCCAGGGTACATTTTTTGGCCAGGCTTGTATGGGCCCTAGGGCTGATAGCCTAGTACCTACCTATGAACCTATGTTAAGGGATTGTGGTCTATAACTACAGTGAATTTCCATCCATACAGGTAAAGTTTCTGCAGTACCCAAAATGTGGCTAGGCATTGCTTTTCTACAGCATAGAGATGAGTACGGAGGATTGAAGACCCACGTGCATCCTTTGTCTTGTAGATAATCTTGTACTGCTGTATCACCTGCACAAATATTCATTTCCCTACAAGCTCCCACAGAGTTTGTACCTCTATCAGAGCGAAGTAACTTTGCTGGGCCACGGATTGAAAATAATCTTCTCAAGGCATTAATAAAACTGGAAACTGACATAGATTCAATCAGTTCTATATGTACAGCTCGTGTAGACAGACATGTAAAAAGTACTGCCCAGCATTTGTTGTCAGCACTACCTCCTCTACCAGGGCAGGTTACCACTGTCCATTGGCCAAAAACATCAATATCCACACTAGTGAATGGTGGTTCAGGAGTCACTCTATCTTCTGGTAAATCTGCCATATTTTGACTTTCTAATTCCCATTCTCAGTTTACGACAGATAACACATTTGTAAATAACTGCAGATGTCAGGCGTTTACCACTAAGGATCCAGAAACCTGCAGCTCTGATTGCACTTTCTGTTATGTGACTTCCTTGATGAGCCACTTGGTTATGGTAATATCTCACAATCAGTGTAGAAATGTGATGATTGTGGGGGATGATAATTGATTGCTTTTCTTGTTCAGTCAATGTTGCAAAGGACAAGCATCCGCCAACTCTCAGCAGTCCATCTTGATCTATAACAGCACTAAACTTCTTGAGACAACTTTGTTTTGGCAATGCCTTTTTCTCTTTTACACAGTCATATTCCTTTTTGAAGTGTTTGTGCTGAACAGAAGAGATGATCACATTCTATGCTTGTGAAAGTTCCTCTAAGCTAACTTGCAGATGAAAACTTTTCGAGCCTCTGAGTAGAGACCGGGTCTATATTAGATGAATGTAAGTTCTTCTTAGTGAACGCTCACATGGGCGAATATCCAGATACTCGAAACAGCAATTGTGGCGGGCTGCACCCCCCCACACACCCCCCCCTAAATATATATTCCAACTCCGAGATCGCACTACAGTGAGGAAAGGGCAAATATTCCCATCCTTGCTGTACCGCAATCTCACAATTGCGGTTTCGAGTTCCGCAATATTCGCTCATGTGAGCGTTCGCTAAGATGAACTTTCATTCATCTAATATAGACCCATAGAGAGCTATCTGATTTTCTCTGAAAACTTCTGGCAATATGAATAAGTCTGGCTATAGTTTCAGCTAGTGTCTTCCAGTTTGAAAAATCTTTCAAAACAATGTGAATGAATAGTGGAATCAAAGGTTCTAGCGCTGAAGCTTGCAACTGCTGGTTTAATTTCAGGATCAGCTTCAGGCTCTATGAGAGGATAACCAGTAGCCGTGTCATTTGAATTGTCTTTAACTGACTGGTAAAAAAGCAAAGGGCCTGAGAACCATATATTGTTCTGAAGGCAGGCTCTCTGTGTGGGCCTTGTAGCATGAACAGCAGGGTTTTGCTCTGTGGGTACATAGAGCCACTGATCAGGATGAGTTACTTATCTGATTCTATTTACTTGGTTGGAAACATACAGAAAGAATCTTCTAGAGGTATTGCAGATGTACCCCAGAACAGTTTTACTGTCTGTAAAGAATTTCACAACATCCAGTTCCAGGTCTATTTAATCTCTGATTAGCTCATACAGTTCTACCGCTAATACAGCTGCACATAGCTCCAAACGTGGGATTGTATGCACTGGTCTAGGGCTTAACTTAGACTTTACCATAACGAACCCAACATGACATACACGTACCACATCAGTTGTTTTCAAGTAGGCTACTGCACCTATAGCTGTGATGGATGCATCTGAAAAAATATACAGTTCCTTTTTACAGGCTACTGTCAGTGAAACAGACCCATAACATCTGGGTATCTTTAAGCCTTTCAATGCCTGCAAAGACTCCTTCCAATTAATCCACTCATGCATTCTGTCTTGTGGGAGTAATGCATCCCATTCTCATTTCCCATCCTTCCACTGAATCCACTCACACAGTCGGTCTTGTGGGAGTAATGCATCCCATTCCCATTTCCCATCCTTCCACTGAATCCACTCACACAGTCGGTCTTGTGGGAGTAATGCATCCCATTCCCATTTCCCATCCTTCCACTGAATCCACTCACACAGTCGGTCTTGTGGGAGTAATGCATCCCATTCCCATTTCCCATCCTTCCACTGAATCCACTCACACAGTCGGTCTTGTGGGAGTAATGCATCCATTCTCATTTCCCATCCTTCCACTGAATCCACTCACACAGTCGGTCTTGTGGGAGTAATGCATCCATTCTCATTTCCCAGATGACAGTTCATGGACTAAGGCCTTACCTTTTATAGTTGCTGGTGCAACAAACCCAAGGGGATCATAAAGGCTGTTCACAGTAGCTAAGATTCCTCTTCTGGTGAATGTTTCTTCCTCTGAAGAGACCTGAAAAACAAAGCTATCTGTTTCTAGCTCCCAGCCTAGACCTAAACTTTTCTGAAGAGGAAGGGAGTCTGTACCCAGACAAAGATCTTTAAGGTCTTTAGCTCTATCTTCTGCAGGAAAGGCTTCCATGACCTGTTTGCTGTTAGAAGCAACCTTATGAAGCCGCAGATTAGATTCTGCCAGCATCTGCTTTGTTTTCTTGAGAATGTCAGTTGCTATCTCAGGAGTGCTAGCAGATGCGAGTCCATCATCTACATAGAAATGTCTCAACACAAAGTGTTTGGTATCTTGTCCGTAATGTTCAGCTTCATTTAGGGCAGCTTTACGCATACAGTATATAGCCGCAGTAGGAGAGGGACTATTGCTGAAGACACGTACTCTCATTCTGTCCTCCACTACGTCTTTGTCTATGTCATGATCTTTGTACCAGAGAAAATGTAAATAATCTTGATGGTCCTCTCTCACCAGAAAACAGTAAAACATCTGCTGCACATCAGCTATGAAGGCTATGGGCTATTTTCCTAATGCGCATGAGAACCCCTAGTAGAGTATTGTTTACATCAGGACCACTTAACAGTACCTTATTTTAAGAAATGTCTTCACATTCTGCCCTGGAATCAAACATGACTCTTATTTGATCAGGTTTGTGTGGGTGGTAAACACCAAACATTGGCAGATACCAGTGTTCTTTACCTTGATCCAGTGGTCCTGGAATTTCAGCGTGATCATTATCCAGTAACCTTTTGATGAATTCTGTGAAATCTCTTTACCTTTGGCTTTTTTGTAAGGTTCTATGAAGAGAGTTCAGGCACTTCGTGGCTTGTTCTCTACTACAAGGTAAACGATACCTGGGTGTGCAAAATGGCAGAGGGGCCACCCAGCTGTTATTATCATCCTGGTAAGTCTCTCTGTCCATGATCTGGAGAAAGGCTTGATCTTCTATGGACAAGGCTTGTTTATCATCATCCTTTGATTTTTGGAACACTGAAACCCCTAGATTGTCAGTTTCTGTGTTAAAGCTGGTATCTTCTTTGCTGTGTGAAGAAGAGTCCCAAAACCATGTCAAATTATCAAAGCTTTCTTTAACAGTAAAATTGTTCTGGCATGGACTGAAAAAGGATGTGCGGCCATTTGTTAACACAGACGTCTTGAAGGAACTGATGCTGTTTGGCTGGTGAGCTGATCCTAGGCAAACTTCTCCTACAATGACCCACCCCAAGTCAGGTCTCTGAGCATAAGGGGCATTGACTGGTCCATTAATTTGCTCATGCACTTTGTGTACTTCTAAAATGTCTCTTCCAAGAAGCAAAAGGATAGAAGCACTGAAATTAACGTCTGGAATGAGGTGAGCAATTGGGCGGGGGTGAGGGTGATGATAAGCCACCTCTGGAGAAGGAATTTCTGACTTGTTATCTGGTATCATGTGACACTATCAGTGTAGGGAATAGGAATCGCTTTTCCTTATCAAAAGATTCAATAACAACATCTATGGCTCTTCTGCCTGCAGTTTCTATAATGCCTGTGCATGTCTTTAGAGTATAGGGAGCTGCAGTTGTTTTAATGTTAAAGATATCGAAAAAGTCTGACCTTGCAAGTGATTTGTTGCTCTGCTTATCAGGAACTGCATAAATCTTCACTGCTTTGTCTCTTTTCCCAGTGGGATACACAGTGACTAAACAGATTTTAGAACATGACCGTGGATTTGTACCTTGGCCACAGATTTCAGTGCACTTAGACATCACTGAAGAAGGGGAATCCTCTTTTTGCTCCTGCCCTGATCTTTCCTGGCTTTTACCATCCCTGCTGGTTGTGGAGGTGTAGCAGGGTGTAAGGCCGCTATGTGTTTCTCACTGCCACATTCTGTGCACTCGACTGATATTTTACAGTCTTTAGCTATATGCTTAGTAGATTCACAGCACTTGAAACATATGGCATTTTGTTTAAGAAAGGACATTCTCTCCTCAGTAGGCTTACCTATAAACTCTTTGCACCTTTTCATAGAATGAGGCTTCTGGTAAATTGGTCATTGTCTGTCAGGACTTTCTATAGGGCTCACCTTGCTGCTGTCTTGACAGTTTGTGGCCCTTGAAGGTCAACTGTTTTGTGTGTGAACACAGAAGTATTACCAGGGTCTATATTAGAACACCGAACATTCAAAATGTCAGGTGTTCTAATATTGAACCTATGAATTGAAAATTTAAAACATCGAACATTCAGAACAGCAAATGTTTTCCTAGGGAAAAAATTTGCTGTTCCAAAACACATACACACAACACAAGCACACCAAACAAACAGCAATCCACACACATACGTGTAAACTCTAACACCTAACCCTACACTAAACTATACATACACCACTAACTATCCACTTACCTTAACCCAAACCCTAACCCTAAGGTCCGTCACTATCGCACAGTCACCTCACCCGTGCCCTAACCCTAACTCACCTATCCCACCCTAACCCTCATGTCCACACAATCACACACTTACCAGACCCGTGCCCTAACCCACCTAACCCACCCTAACCCTCACGTTCACACAATCGCACACTTACCTGAACCCGACCCGTAACTTTCCACCACAGTGCTGAAAATACCGAAGCAACAGAAATAGACAATCAAATTCTTTCCCTAGTAAAAAATTTGGTTTTTTGTTTCTTCGATATTTTCAGCGTTCGCTGAAAATGGGTCGCTATTAGAACACTCGAAATTTTGAACGTTCAGTATTCTAATATAGACCCGTATTACTATGAGGTTCATAGGTTCATAGGTAGGTACTAGGCTATCAGCCCAAGGGCCTACATAAGCCTAGCCAACAAGGTTCCCTGGCTTACGCCACCCAAGAAAGTTATTTTCCTGTGCCACTGTCGAGCAGAAACACAGAAGTGATCCCCAGGGTGTATTTCCTATTTCCCATCCACTCATCAAGATTTTTCTTGAAGAGTGCTAATGAAGAACTTTGCTTGACATAGATGGGTAGCCTGTTCCAGAGTATGGGAAGTCTCTGGGACAGGAATCTATCCCTCTAGCATGTCCTGTTTATTGTGGTGACATAGTTTAGGTCCCTAGAACGTGTAGCTCAGAGGGATTGGGAATTCTTGGTCTGGAAGGCTTTTCTGGTCTGGATTGCAGATTACTGCTGCTAATGAAGGCAAAGCTGGGGTTGCTCCTAATCTTTGCTTGCTGCTGAATGAACCTAGAAAATACAAAAAAAGGGGGAAAAGCTACTCCATTTTCCTCTTTGTATTTAGCTCCAACAGATGCCCACTTTTGTTGCAAGGTATATGGTTGTTTCTCCACTATTGGATTAGTAGCACGAGCAGTGTCTAAATATGAATGGCCTGCCAAATAGCCTCCTCTTTAGCACACTCTATTTCTAGAAGAAGATCGCCCAGTTGTTGTAATTTTGTATTGTCTTTATTGCTCAACTTGGGGAAGGTTTCAAGCTTTTTCAGTAGAGCACCTTCAATTGCTTCAGGTGAACCATACCTTTCTTCCAGCCTCTGCCATGCCATGTTAAATCCTGTCAAAGGTTTAAATAAGTATACTCTTTGGATGCTTTTTGTGTGCTATGCTGACTCTTTGCCCAACCATTTTATCATTAAGTCCAGCATTTCTGCAGCTGCCAAAATTAAGTCACTGGTTTTACTCAGAAAGGAGGACTTCCATGCCCAATAGTTTTCTGGACATGCCCAATAGTTTTCTGGACAGTCGTCAAACTTGATAAAACCTGAGTTAACCATTTCTTTGTGCATAAGATACTTTGTGACATCTTGTATGTTTTGGTGTTCAGGCATGTAATCTTTAGGCTGTGGTAGTAGGAGTCCTGGATTTCCATTTCTAAGCCGCTCTGGAGGTTGTTCTTTTGTTGGTTTGACACTGCTGATATCATGAGACTGACGGGGCATACCTGGGACATCTGCTGTCTTTGGGCTGGATTCTCCTTGCATAATCCTAAGTGACTGCTGGCTTGCATGCATACTAGTAAGTTTCTGGATGTACTCACTTGTACGTTCAGCAGAGGAGAGAGATTTTTCTGGGACTTCTGGTTCTAAGTGAGTTATCTTGCTTACTGCTGAATCTGCTTCCAGGTAAGTGCAGCTGCACTCTGGCACTGAAGAATATGTAGGTTAGCTTCCAATTCTGCCTTTTGTCGCATTATAATGGCTTCTTTTTCAGCAAATGCCAGTTGGGCACATGCCACATCTGCTTTGGTATGACCTCTGATTGCTAAGGAACATGCTGAGGACATCTTACTGTATCTTGATGATTTGGAGCCATGTGACCATGTATCATCTTTCGGGACACCAGAGCTGTTCTTTCTGCCATGCTGTGTCATGCGGGACATATCCTCAGATTTATACTTCTTCCCTGATCTCATACTCATATTTGCAGTGCAGTGACCTCTTGTATTCAGGACTGCAAGGATCTCCTTTTTACTGTTCCACTCTCACAGCACTGTGCGAGGTGTAGTACAGTTAAACGGACAGCTTAACACTTTAAGAAAATCCAATAAATGAAGGAATCAGAGTTTCTTGTAGCTTTACTGAGATTTCTTAACTTTAATACTTTTTCTTTTTGTAAAACTGTAACACAATACAAATAGCAACATATCAGAATCTATACAATATACAGCACTTTTAAATACAAAGAATTGCAACATACAAATTACTTGCAGAAGACATGAATGCCAGGGCCTGGAAAAAGAAGATCATGACTGCACTTCATGAGGGCTAGAAAAAAAGCTGCTTCCTGATTGAGTTACATCACTTCCTGAGGCTTGCTATAATGCTGTAAAACAAGTTAATCTAACTGTTATGAATAAAAGGCCACTAGATGGCAGCAACAGATCAAAAATGCTCAAACTGTACAACTATGATATAAACTGCCTGGATTGCTATGAAGGGCATAATACCCTTAAAGCTTTGACTAGAGTAGATTGCCCAAGCGAGTAGTGCTCCTTTGTAACCATTGCAGGCATCACAATGGTTAGGTCAGAGGCTGTGTCTCTCTTAGCCATGGCCTCTTTCACATTCACTAAGATAGGATATAACCTCTTGTGGTAGTTTGGTATCCTTGTTGTCTCAAGGCAACTTACTGCTGTTATTTTGTCATTCCCACTTACTGGCTCTCCCAACTTTTGTTCCCCACCTTGCCTCCATGGACAGTTATATGCTACATGTTCCCAGTTGTTACATTTAAAACATTTAACCCTTGGTCCTGGATGTGTACCTGGACCAGTGGCTTCCCCTGCTACTGGCGGACTCTGTTGGGGCAGTCTGGGTTGCCCACCATGGGTTCCCTTAGACCCATTAGCAGCACTGGGTGTCCCTTTTCTGTGAAGTAATGCCCTGCTTGCTAGGTATAGGTCTCCCTTCTTTACTATCTCATCTGCAGTACTACATTGTCTATTAGCTAACCAGATTTTCATGTCCTCAGTCAAGTGCTAATGGCTTATTCCCTCACCAAAAGGTATTCCAACCCTTCAAAATTGGTGACCTGACATTTACTCACCCACCTATGAAAATAACTGCTTAGTTCAGCAACATATTCACCAACACTTTCATCTGCCTTGAGTCTGTGCTCATGTAACCTTTTCCTATAAGCTTCATGTTTTAATTTAAAACATTCTAAAAGACAGTTCTTTACGACATTATAATTTAAACAATAAGTATCAGACAGTTTAGAAATTACAGTTACAGCTCTACCATGGAGTAAGGGGGTCAGGAACCGTACCCAGAGCCCTCGGTCAACATTATACTGTTTACATACCCTTTCAAACATATGAATGAAACTATCAAAATTGTCCCCCTCTGTAAATTGTGGAAGAAATTTACTAACCTTTGTTGCTTCTTGGGTTCAGTTACTCCCCCTTCCCCATTACCTTCATGAAACTGGCAAAGAGTCAGCATCTGCTTTTCATGTTGCCTCTGCCTTTCCTTCTCCTCAGCCTTCAGTCATCACAGTTTCTCATATTCCTCAGCCTGCAGGCATTGCAGTTTATCATTTTCCTCAGCCTCAAGATGTCTCAGTCTCTCTTCTGCTTCTATCTCCAAATGCTTGGCCTCCAGCTCAAGTCTTTTTAACTCCAGACAGATTTTCAGGTCCTCTGTAGAAAGGTTGAAGTGTCCATTTTCTGAGAGTTGTACTAGTCTGATTGTCCCCCTGTGTACTATTTTGTGATGCAGCTGTGAATAAAGCTGCAATTATGTCTGCTTTAGTCAGGTTGGCATGCACCAGATCTCTAGCCTGGCACATCTCAGCCAAATGGCTCTTTGTCAGCTTGCCACACTCCTCTGCTGATATGCTTGCCTGCTCTCCCTAACGAAGCTAACAAAAAAAATAATAATAATTGTGATATGAACTCTGAGTGTTCACTGCATGGCTGATTGAGAATACAAGCACCTTCAGTGACCACTGTAAACAGGCTACAGGAATTCAATATCTACAACACTACAAGACAATTAGTATGTTATGTGGCTAACTCACCACTGTCAACCAATTAATATGTGATGTGGATATCGCCCCACTGCTAACCAATTAATATGTGATGCCTCAATCCTCACCACTGGTAACAGTGAGGGACATACACAATGGGAAGATGACAAGTGCACACACAGTAAAGTACAATGTCCCTTAACAGCACACAGTGATCACAGTCAGTCTGAGGCTGGTTTCTCTCTCTCTGTCCAGATCCCCAATAAGACTCCCCACTGACACAGCTATAGGGTTGAGATATCAGCCGAGTGGTCAAGCCAAAACCTCCAGCACCCTCTCTGTCCAACCAGTGCTTTGTGTCACTGTCCAAGTAGCTGACACATACACACACACTTTGGGATCTGATTTATATAATAACACACACATACCTGGGAAAGGCTGACACAGGTTTACTAGCTATGCCCCCTTCTGATCAGACTATAAGGTAGTTATCACTTCCACCAACCAACTCTTTATCAGCTACTCTAAGGCTCTTACCAAAGGGTGTCCAAACTTACTGTGTAATGTTACTAATAATCCAAATGGTAAGTGTGACCAAGACTTGCAAGGCTATTTAGAAGTGACCTGCACAGAGTCACCAAATACATATGCAAGTATCCTAAGAGCTTAACTATGTATCACAAATATCTGCCACAAAGATAGGTTTAAATATATTTGATAATAAATAATACAAGAACAACAGAATACTCAATCAACACAGTAACTACAGAGTTCAGAATCACAGGAAATATTTAAAAATGACATTGCAGGACAGTCTCAAATAAATACAGAAAACATCTAAACTAATCTTTACTATATTTCTATCTGTATCTAAGAGAGATACTGAGCCCTAAATAATTTACTTACAGAGTAAGGCAAATGAAGATGAGTGTATGTTCTTGCTAGGTCCAAGATGAAACACAAAAGGCCCAGTCTCTCTCTGAGAGAGTTCTTAAATTATTATCAGACATTATTACTGGGTCAGCTTGGGTGACATCACTCTTTGCCACCTACCTTCAGTTCCCAGTCTAATAGAAACTAACATCTCTGTGTTAAAAATAGACATATGTCAGATGTTTGCTGAGAACTGGAAGTTGTAAAACAATTAAACACTTTTACATTTTAGATGTAGTAATTTCTTTTCTCCAAGACAATCGAAAAACCTCTAGCTCTAAACATTGTGTCTGCTTCACTGAAACTGAGAGATAACACAATCATAAAACACTTTAATTTCAACTTATTTTCTTGAAGTTTTGTAAGTTAACTCTGTATGTTCCAGCTTCCACTATTAAAACATACATTTGCACAGGTATATACAGTAGTTTATATACATTTCTGTTCTTTTCCAGTATGATACACTGTGGACACATCCTTGAAACTCAGTACTGCACAAACCCTGTTCAACACACACTTCTACATCAATAGTTTAATATACACATACAATATAGTTCTCTTACATTTGTAAAGCAAGCATATGAATAATGTTGATATTCACAAAAGACATATGATTATTTAAGACATATAATTATTTACAAAATTCCAGATAGCTGGGCTGGCAGTATCACAACATTGCTGAAGTTTGCAAAAGTAAGGGTCTATGGCAGTTAATACCAACTTCCTCTGTCCAGGAGGGACATTTGCACCACCTCAGGAGTGAATTTGCCGTGACCAATCCATTGATCTCAAATGTGCTTCAAGAGTGTCAGGGAGGAGCTCTGTTTTGCCTGAATTGGAAGCTTATTCCAGAGAAGTGGCAGTCTCTGGGAGATGTATCTATCTCTCCAGCTTGATCAGGATCAGAACTGGAAATAATGCATTCTACAAGCATTTGGTTAACTATAATAATGTTTAAAAAAGTTTTATCTGGAGTGCTTGATTAAACATGTGGTACTTTTAAAGATGATGGATTGGAATATAGAGTACATTTTATACCTCACTAGGGTGCAGGGTTTGACTGCTAATGTGAATTTTAAATCTTATTTGAAAAATGGAAGGAAATATTTCCATAAGGTATGGTATGTTAATGTATATTTTGTCACATATTTATATTTTCTCATTAACATTAATTTTAGATTTAATTTTGCATGTATTTCTGAGAATGGAATGAATTTTATTACATAACAGTCACATGACATAAAGTTTAAAAAAAGAAAGGTAGATAATTAATTTGTGCAGATCTGTTGAAGTCTTGGTTCAGTGTGACTGCTGTGAGATGAAAGAACATGTCTGTTTTTTTTTTGGATTAAATATGTGTAAAGGTTTATGTTGTTTTTGTCCCGCACAGCATTTTTGGAGTTTGTTTTGTGTCTGCTTCTGGTCTTTGTGTTTACTTTTAAGTTAACAGTCTATAGTTGCATGCCTTAATACTCTAGTCACTGTATAATTGTTGCTCATCTTAATCTGTCTCTGGACAAATTTATTTGACTTTTCATTTTCCATGATTTGTGTGACCATCAAGTGGATTGGTAACTTGTCCACATTTGAACAATAAATGTTCCATCTTCCACAATTAATGCTTCGATATTCTGGATAACCTCATAGTCATTTTTGGTAAAGTTGGTATCCTTTTCATTTGAAGCAAAGGAATATACTTTGCAGTTTAAAAATGTGATCATTGTGAACACAAGGTCCTGATTCAGGACACCCATGATTTTGTGTGGTGTGCCTGGTGCTGGATCAACTTAAGGACCAGTATGATTTCTGCAACTCTTTCATATGTAAATCACCGGAGGAGTGTAAAAACACAGTGGTTTTAAAATGTCATCTCCCTCAGGATGAGTCAGAATAGAAAAAGAAGGTAAAAAGAAAGGATGAGACTCCATCTGAAAATATTCTGTCCTCAAAACATCCCAACATTGAACCACAAACAATCAACCATACTTTGACTCTGAAGACATCAACGCTGACCCATCCTCTACCTGCACTTCTTCAAGGCCCATCATTTATGACTTCTCTTTCACTGCCTCTGAAAGGTTCATAGGTGGGTGCTAGGCTAATGACCACTGTGGCCTTTTTAAGCCTAGCCATGCATCCCAAATCTCTGACAAGTTCTAGTATTCTTGGTAGTGTAACTAGGGGCTTGGGAGATGAAACATTTACAAGCAGGGGCCTGGAGATGAACCATTTATAGGCTGCCTCTGTCTATTAGAGGTGCCAAACTAGAGGTGAATTTCCAATTCCCTATCCAGTTGTCCAAGTCATACTTGAATTGGGTTAGGGAGAAACTCTGTCTAACATGGGTGGGCAGCCTGTTCTGGAGAAAGGGTGGTCTCTGGTATACACAGCTGTCTCTCCAGAAGGTCCTATTTATATCAGAAACACAGTTTAAGTCTTTATATTGGGTAATTCTGGTGTGTTTTTTTTTTTTTGTGGATATGCAAGAGTTCCATCAAACTGGGATCTGAAGATGCCATGAATCTCCCTTCAACAACCTGTAGTAGACAAAAAACAGAAATAGGTTTATGAGCCAGTCTGCATAGGGCAATTTATTTATGCCCTTTATTCTTTTAATGAGGAACCTCTGTGGACATTCCAGTTGTTGGATGTGCCTGGTTAGGTACATACCAAATGGGGCATTGTACTCTGTGACAGATCTAGCAAGTGTCAAATGCAGTGGAACAATGACCTTCTTGGACTTCGATTCCATACCTTTTTTTATAAGTTGTGCAACATAGGATGCTTTGTTTGCACTACTGTAAACACATTTTATCATTAAGTCCAGCATTTAGTTTTCTGCACAGTCGTCAAACTTGATAAAACCTGAGTTAACCATTTCTTTGTGACATCTTGTATGTTTTGGTGTTCAGTGGAGGTTGTTCTTATTACTGTCTGTGTGTGTCCCCATGTCCCTGAGTGCTGTATCACCTTGTAGAGGTATGTTGTCAATATGGTAGTTATTGGAGCAGACAACTTCCCAAAGGATACTATTATGCATTTTTTGGTATTTAGTTTTAGTCCATGGCTCTGACACTAGTGATTTGTCTGTGTCAACCCTTATTGGAGAACATTACTATCAGTAAGGGATTCTATGATGCTCCTAATTCACAATCATCTGCAAATTTGGTCAGCCAGAGTCCTTTGGCACTGTCCTTGACTTCAGAGACATAGATGCCAAAAAGCAGCAGTGCTGGGATCTATTCATGCTGGTGACTGGCCTTTTTGTAGAG
Source organism: Protopterus annectens (assembly GCF_019279795.1). Lineage (NCBI taxonomy): Eukaryota > Metazoa > Chordata > Ceratodontiformes > Protopteridae > Protopterus > Protopterus annectens. The sequence continues at coordinate 1,598,082,337 of NC_056743.1, read as the reverse complement.
GTGGACACCCCACTTCTAGCTTTCTGGGCCCTATCTGTGAGTCATCTGGCTATCCACTGGGTGATATAGGGGTTTATCCATAACCTCTTCAGTTTGTCAACAATGCCCAAGAGGGGTATAGTGTCAAATGCCTTGGACAGTTCAAGGTAGGCAGTGTGAACCATGTTGCTCCTGTCCATTGCTTTGATGACCTTCTCAAGTCCACCACATTAAGTAGGCATGACATGCCCTTGAAGAAACCAAGCTGGGTTTTGTCCAGTGCCTGGAGGTTTCTTATGTCATTATTGACCATTTCCATGATAATTCTTTCCATGGTTTTGCATATGAGACTAGAAAAACCTATGGGTTTGTAATTTCCAGGGGCTGCAGATGGCCTGCCTTTGTGCTGAGGAATAATGGTCGCTGTTCTCTATTCATGAGGCACGAAGCCTCTTTGGAGACTTCAGCTAAACAGTGATTCCAGAAGACCTGATAGGTCATGAGTTATGCTGTTTGATGGTGGCTTGTGGTTTGAGTTAGTCCTGCAGTTGTTTCTGGTGGAGTGCTTGAAATTTTGGTTATCACTTATTTTAGATTTTCTTGATTTTGATTTGCTATGTTGCAAAGATTGTCAGTTTGTTATTGCCTAAAAATGGCTGCATCAGATGTGGCTGTATGTATTGATGTGAGTATATAAAGTAAAATCAGGAGTATCTGGTTCCCAATTCTGGGGGCGGTGCTTGTCACTGTGCAGACCCAGTAAAGGATTTTAAAGCTCGCTTCTCTTAGGAGGGAACTACCTGAAGCTAGTCAAGCAGTTCTTATTTAAAAGAAGCAGCACTGTTTAGCGAATGTAAAATAAAGAAAGAAGAAAATTAAAAAAAATTGTGTGTGTGTGTGTGTGTGTGTGTGTGTGTGTGTGTGTGTGTGTGTGTGTGTGTGTGTGTGTGTGTGTGTGTGTGTGTGTATGTGTGCATGAGAGTGCAAGTGAAATCAATCAAGTAATTATTTTACATTCTCTAAGCAGCATTTTTGCTGTTTAGTGAGCGTAAAAGTAAAAAAAACAAAAACGTTTGTGCATGTGGGTATTTGTGTATATGTGTTTATGTTTCTGTCTGTGTGTGTGTGAGTGTATGCGAGCTTGCTTGAATGAGTGTGTGTGTGTGTGTGTGTGTGTGTGTGTGTGTGTGTGTGTGTGTGTGTGTGTGTGTGTGTGTGTGTGTGTGTGTGTGTGTGCGCGCGCGCGCGCATGTATCTGTGCAGAGTGAAATTGATAGAGCAGTGGCAGCAGCAACACCACTTAAGAGGTTTACATTCCTCTTGACCTCTTAGCTCAAGATAGCTGAATAAAGCCTTAAATTAAGTGAAGACAAGGGCCCAAAATTGGAACAAATATTATAATCATAAAATTGCAAAGTTGCTTGAACAGGATTTGTTTTAGCCAGTGGCAGCTGGTGACTTCAAATTAAAGGGGGGGCTGCAGGAGACAGCTGAATGTGTGGGGCCAATGGGAAGGGGTATGACCAACTAGAAAGGAGTGGAGCTATACTCAAAACCACAACAAATGGAACTTTAATTAAATACGCTGCTGGGTGCCAAACTGTTATTACGAAAGCCCAATCAAGACAAGTTGAAATGTAGAAGAAAAAAAATATTTCACTGCATTGGCTACATGATAGCTTACTTAATATCTAGATGGAAATGCAAAGGTTGTGAGGCATGAAAAAATAAATTATTTTTTAAATACATTACTGGAATGCCAGTCAAAATCAAATATAAAAAAAAAAACAAGCAGCACTCACCTCAAACCACTTCTCCTTGCACTGCAATTCTAATTGTAATTTATATTCAGCTTTATAAAATTACCAAGTAACATGCTGAAAGTAGAAATCTCTGTGATACCCCCACTTGTAAAAATGTTTCTTATCCAAAAAAGACCTGCTGCCTGACAACTATCCACTTGTTTCATGGGGAAGACATGATCAAAGTAAAAAATGAACAGCAAACAAGAAACAAGCTCAAGATAAATTGCTTAAAGGATTATTGCACAAGTTATGGACCACACATGATAGATTGGCAGTTTAGTTTATGGGTAAAGCCTGCAAAGAGACTGCAAGTACTGAACAAATGTAATGAGCTTCTGAAAATACTGTAATCCTGTCCTTTATTACAAATACTGTCATATCTATTTCAATGCCTAAGGCTTATACGTTATCTAGTTATGTAAATATTCTCTGCATGGCAACAACAAAAAGGCTTTTAATGTGGGTAATTATTTAACAGTATGCTTATTAAAGCTTACTTGCATCTTACAATCTCCAACAAACTTACCTGATGATCATTAACGCATTGCTACTTAAACCGAGAGCAACAGGGCACTGCGACAATATGCATTTTCTGAATAATAATAAGCATAAATCAACAGTATAAAAATATGACAGAAAACCAGAACATTCTGCAAAATCAAGGAAAGATAAAAAACCACTATCGTACTTGTGTCTACCTTGGATGGGGGAATACTCTTCACATTTGCACTGCATAACTGCTCCTCGCCTTGCTTGGACACATCCAGAGTCACTACATGGGGGAGTGGAGTGCAACAAATATGTCACAATTTTAAATGTTTCTGGCTGACGTTGATGGCTCTGACACTCATACCTCTCAACCTCAGAGCAAGAAATCTGGACAAAGCCATACAAAGAAGTGGGATACAGGCCCAAAAATAAGGACAATTTTTAAATATTGCTCTTAAAAACTTAGAAAGAGAAGAGTAGTAGGTCTAGCACTAGTATGAATTTTCAGAAGGATATGAAATCGGAAACTCAAATGTCTGCCATTATTTTCTAACTTCAGTCTTTAATGATTTGCTACAAATTTGCCAGTAAACCACAATTTTATGAAAAACGGACCAAAAAATGTGATGCAAAAAATTAAAATTGCCACACAACACAGCTGGGAACCTTTCAATGAAGGGACATCTTTTTAAATATTAGTACTGTGTGGTGGCGCTGCGGTAGCATTGTCGCCTCACAATAAAATGCTGTCCGGTTCGATTCTCAGCTAGAGCAACTTCTGCGTGGAGACATGCGTGAATGGGCGCAACTTCATTGAAGGTTGTGCATCAGGGCTGGTAACTCGGCACGTAAAAATCAACTACCAATCATTAACGGACCGGAGTTCCACTGTGGTTACCCCTAACTGGGAAAAGATGAAAGGCACAACAAAAAGTACTGTTAACTTGAGCAGGTGACAAAATAAGAGAATCTACATGCATTTCTGAAATAAAAGTAATCTATAACTCTGATCATTACAGTTATTTATAATTGTAAACCCTCCACGTTTTCTTCCAAAATTGTCATTTTGCGGAGGGATTATTAAGGGGAGAGCAACATTTTGAGCCAAAATTGGGGAGAGTTGAGAGGTTTGAATATTTCTAATTCTATAAAGCAATTTATTTGCATGTACCTCTTAACCTCTTAATGCAGGAAATCTGGACAAGGCCAAATATATTGGGGGAACATACAAACAGTACTAAAAATTGCTCTTATATAAGCTTAAGACAGTTGATAGAATAACAGGTCTTGCTTTAGCATGTATTTTTCTGAAGGTTATGATGTCTGAAACTCAATGTCTGTCATTATTTAGTGACTTCAGCCCAAAATGATTTGCCAGAAAACCACAAATGTTATGAGGAACAAACCAAAAATAAGAAGCAAAAGTCTATTCATTCTGCAAAAATCTGGACAGTTGAGAGGTATAGTTCAGCTGGGGCTGTCTTTGAGTTTGCTGCCCTTCCCCCCCTCACAAAATCATGGTCGAATGGAGCCTTCCCCCTCCATCAATTCCAATGTCCCATTCCTTGGTTATTTCACCTCATTTACCATAAACACTGTAATGTGCATACTGCTTTACTTCTGAGATGATTTGGACTTCATTTGAAAGTTTTATTTTGCATTTTACTGCACAAAAACTAATAGATATCTGCTAAACAAAGCAATGCAGTCTTACAATGAAATCAGACTTAGCCTTAAAACTTCTCTGCCCTTGAAACTCACATCATTGAAACAGCATTGAAACCCACATTCAAAGAAAATACATTTTGCCAGTGGCAGATAAAGATTAACCTAGGGCTGTTTTCAAATCATAGGCTCCTTGCACATGAAACATACACATGCTCTTTGATACACCTTCCTGATTGTATTAAATGATATTCCTTGTACAATACAGTACAGTTGTTAGAGGGTGTTTTAAATGTATTGTTTTGAACATTTTTCCAGTAAACAATGAAACAAAATGCATGCACCAGTAATGACAAAACTGCCCAATTCAGAACATTTCCATCATGAAAGTCTACTCAAACTTCTACAGTCCACCAGTACTGATTATTAAAATGACTATCTCATTGAAACCTCAACTTTTTTCACTGTTTATTGAACATAGACTGGTTATTCTTATGCTGATGGTAGAAATCACAAAGAATAAGGTTAAATTAAACTGGTGTGTGCACACTTAAATCCTAGTCCTCTTGACTTTAACATACTCCCAATGTACTGCTGGTTAATGAGGCAACTGTTATTCTTACAGCTGCATCTATATAGAACATAAAGCCCAAACCAAGACATTGCACTACTACTGTTTAATATTTAAATGTCACTTCCTACAACTGTATTTACTTGTGCTCCTGGCCCCCTTTCTGTCATGTCCCCCTTGATGCCCTATTAAAGAAAGTTGCAGAATGGCAAGGTCCACACCAAAACTATTCACGTTTTGTCAAAGCAAAGTAAAAGCTCATGAATAGTTTTGTTAAATTATGTTAAAATATATATGCAGGACAACCAGCTCTGTGCATAGACAAATAAACCCCTAACTAGACCTGGATAATCTGTGCTTAAATTAACTATTTAGTGAGTATTTTACCTTCAGGTGACTTGTCCAGTGATGACCTGCATTCTTATATGTGTTCCAGGTTTGTCGCTGGGTAATAGCACCCAGGTCAGCTAAAAATAAAATGCAACAGCAATCTCTGAATAGTACTACTGAGTTATCTCAGAACCCTGTATTGTACCGAATGTCATGCCTCTACCCATGTTGAAATAAACTGTTACTTTGCTTTATTTTTTTCTATACCATCACTGTAGTCTCCAGGGTCAAACCTTGAAATTAGTAAACAAAAGCAGATGATAAGGAAACAAAAAATATCCAGCCCATCAATTTCCTTTTACAATGTGAATACAGAGCAGTCTTTGTTTAGAACTCCTGATTTCTGCTTTCTTTCTTTGCTCTACACAGCCAGTGTCATAATATCACCCTTTGTTTTTCTTTCTTTTGTCAACCATAAAGTAAAGCTGTATCTTTTGCCTACTTAACTTCTTTATTTGATTTTTTTACTGACCATTATTCATGCTTTTCTTAGTATATACTGATGCTTTTCCAGATCATGTTCCACTACTTACACTTTCAGAAAACTCATCTTTGCCCTATTCAGTACACCACATCACAAATACCTCAGTGATACACCACATCCCAAGTACCTCAGGGATACACCACATCACAAGTACCTCAGTGATAAACCACATCACAAGTACCTCAGGGATACACCACATCTCAAGTACCTCAGTGATACACCACATCACAAGTACCTCAGGGATACACCACATCGCAAGTACCTCAGGGATACACAACATCGCAAGTACTTCAGTGATACACCACATCCCAAGTACCTCAGTGATACACCACATCACAAGTACCTCAGGGATACACCACATCACAAGTACCTCAGTGATACACCACATCCAAGTACCTCAGGGATACACCACATCAGAAGTACCTCAGTGATACACCACATCAACAAGTACCTCAGTGATACATCACATCACAAGTACCTCAGGGATACACCACATCACAAGTACCTCAGGGATACACCACATCACAAGTACCTCAGGGATACACCACATCACAAGTACCTCAGTGTTACACCACATCACAAGTACCTCAGTGATACACCACATCACAAGTACCTCAGTGATACACCACATCACAAGTACCTCAGTGATACACCACATCACAAGTACCTCAGGGATACACCACATCATAAGTACCTCAGTGACCTCTCCTTTTCATGCTTGTTTTCATTTCCTTTTTTGCTTAGGCCTTTGTCAGGCCAACATTTCCAGCTTAAAATACAGATGAACTATGCCTCAAGCTTCAGTCACCAGCACATTCATGTATATTCAAACTTTTAAATCTATCCCCCTCCCCCCGAAGTCCTACATTTCTGTGCTTCATGTGTACCCAGTTGTCTGTTAGTATATATTAATCCACAGTGATCACTACCTAACTTGCAGTTTTCTTACATCTTTGAGTGTAATACAGTCTCTAAACAAGCGCAAATCAGACCCACAACATCTGCATACATGTGAGCTCTCAACAGTGTAGCGAAACATTCTAACACTTACAGACGAATGTCAAACTTTGCAGGTTCTCTACTTATCCAAACAAACTTTGGCTTTCAAAACCGTAAATCACATTAATGTGAATAGTACATATAAAATCACATCAATGTGAATAGTACATATAAATCACATCAATGTGAATAGTACATATAAATCACATCAATGTGAATAGTACATATAAATCACATCAATGTGAATAGTACATATAAAGCAGCTCAATGTGAATAGTACATATGCTTAGAAGGTGAAGTCTGGTGGTTACTAGGAGGCACACCAAAAGATTAGGCTTTTTATTTTTTTATGTGTTTTCAATCACTTGCCAGACATGAAATAATGTACCCTCCTTAAGCAGCCAAATCAAGTAAATATCAAAATTCCTACACTGTTGTCTCCTATGTACAGATCTTAGGTTAGTAACTGTTTGGGTGAAATATGGATATGCCACATCTGCTGTGTGCTAAAAGTTTTGTGTAACTTTATAAATAAATTGTAAAATAAAGATGAAAGTTCCTGTAGATGTGTCGGACCTTAGCATTCTATAAATACTATCTATCCATTCATGCTGTGCATACTATATCACCTATTAAATTACATACAGACACACACACACACACACACACACACACACACACACACACACACACACACACACACACACACACATTCTTCTGCAGTATCAGTTACCTGAATTCATTATCATCAGTCCCATTCAGTGTTTCCTGAGTCCATGTTCTTCTGTAGTATCTCAGTCAGTCCCATTCAGTGTGTCCCACGCAAGCTAATGGCTGGTTCACCATGAGAGTGTAGGCTCTGGCTGGTTTTCCCGCGAGAGCAGGCTCCAGCCTGCAGACAATGCAGTCTGGAGTTCTTCTGTTCTATGCAGTCATCACCGCATAGACGTCTGGGCATCTGCAGGACAGAGATGCCTTCCCCCCTATCCAGACTGCCGACACAGCAGTCTAGAGTTCTGTGAGTTTCAGGAACTCCAAGCACGCATGCGCAGAGTTCCGGGACTCACAATTTTTTTTTGTTTGTTTTTTTCTTCTTTCTACAACTGGGAGGGCTGCAGTCCTATAGCACAAGCCGCCCCTGGTGTTAGCATGCCTGTTCTGATCCACAGTTATGTTTTGGGGAGGGGGAGATTGATCCAGCTGTGGCAGCAACAGTTAAGAGGTCTGCATGCCTCTCAACCTCTTAGTTCAAGATAACTGGATAAAGACTAAAATAAAGTATACACAAGGACTTAAAATAGGAATGGATATCAGACTTTTAAAATTGAAAAGTTGCTTGAACAACAGAATTTCTGTTAACATGCATTTTCAGAAAGAAATAAAGTCTAACAATCAAATATATGTCATTATTTTTGTCTGTGTTTATATGTTTTATGTCAGTATCCTTATGTTGTCCCTAATCCTCATTCCTTTCTTTACTACCCTTTTTTCTTCCCTATCTTCCCCCCTTACATACGTATTTCAGAAGAAGGATTCTATGGGTCTATATTACAAACCCGAAAAGGCTAAATCTCAAATGTATGAACCTCGACACATAAAGGTCGAAGTACATACAAAGTGAAACACGTAAATGGTGAAAATCAAAACGCCGAACGTGTTTTTTAGCCAGAAGCATGATGGTGGGGATAAGGAAATATGTCCTTATCCCCACTGTAGTGCGGTCTCGGAGTTGGTATATTTAAGTAGGGGGTGTGGGGGTGCAGGGGTGCTTGCCCCCCCCTGCAAAAGGGTATAAAATTAATTTTGTTTTCTTTTTTTTTGCTTACCTGTGTGGCGCATGTTGATTACGAAACACGTTCGAGGTTTCGATTTTTGCCATTTACGTGTTTCGCTCTGTATGTACATCGACCTTTATGTGTCGATGTACATAGATTTGAGATTTAGCCTTTTCAAGTTTGTAATATAGACTCGGCTTCTACCCCCCTAAAAATACCCTAACTTTCCCATTTCCTCTATCACAGCCCCCTCATGTTATCTAATTTTGTCCTCTTATCTGCTTACTAGTCTTTTCCTACTTTCCTGTTAACTCATTACCTTATTTATAAATCGGTGTCCATATAAAGACACCTGTAGGGTAACTATTCCACTGAAAGGGTCATTGGGGGAAATGTTTCATTCAATGTCAGTAAAGTGCTTGGGTGTACATGGACAAACTAATGAAGGGGTCATTTGGAAAGTATTTCATTTGGTGTCAGAAATGCTTATGCAAACATGGACATACAGTAGTACGGGTCGCTAAGGGAATTGTTTCATTTGGTGTCTGCGAAGTGCTTGGGCATACATGTACAAACTCCTTCTGGGTTGTTGGGGGAAATGTCACACTTAGTGTCAGTAAACGTACTTGTGCAGACGGGGACAAACTATTGAAGGGGTCATTGGGGAAAATGTTTCATTTGGTGGCAGTGAAGTGCTTGGGCATACAGGGGCAAACTACTGAAAGGGTCTTGTGGGAATGATTCATTTTGGTGTCACAGAAGTTCTTGAACGTATATGGACATACGTCAGAAAGTGTCATAGGGGAATGATCATTTGGTGTCAGAGAAGTGCTTGGACATACATGGACAAATTACTTAAGGGGTCATTGGGGGAATGTTGTATTTAGTTTCAGTGAAGTGCTTGTGCATACATGTTGAAACTACGATAGGGGTCATAGGTGAAAAACCTGTATTTGCTATCGGTGAAATGTTTGTGATGACATAGACAAACTACTGAAGCAGTCTTTGGGGAAATGCTTCATTTGGTGACAGTGAAGTACTTCTCCAGACTTTGACAAACTACTGAAGGGATTATTTGGGGAAATGTTTCATCTGTTGACAGTGAAGTGCTTGTGCACACATGGACATAATACTGAAAGGGTCATTGGGGGAAATGTTTTATTTCATATCAGTGAAGTGCTTAGACTTACATGGACAATCTACTGAAGAGATTATTGGGAGAATAATCTATTTGGTGTCAGAAAAATGCTTGTGCAGACAAGGGCAGACTGCTATAGGGATTTCTGGAGGAAATTTTTAATTTGGTGACAGTGATGTGCTTGGGCATACATGGACAAACTACAGAAGGGATTGTTGGGGAAAATGTTTAATTTTATGTCATGGAAGTCCTTGTGTAGGGATCTTGGCAGAAGTGTTTCATTTGATGTCATTAAAGTGCCTGTGCATACATGGATAAAATATGGTAGGGGTCATTGAGCAAATCTTTCATTTCGTGTCAGTGAAGTGCCTGTGCAGACATGGACATTACTACTGAAAGAGTCTTGGGGGAATTATTCACTTGGTGTCAGAGAAGTGCTTCGACATATATAGAGAAACTAGTGAAAAGGTCATAGGGAGAAATATTCTCTTTGGTGTCAGAGAAGTCCTTGTGCAGACAAGAAAAAACTGTGAAGAAAAGGTGTTCTGTTGCTTTAAGTAGCTAGTACATAGCATAGACTAGATTCAGATCTGTTGAATCTAGATTGTATTGTAACACTTGAGCACTGTTCCAGCCATCTTACATTAGGAGTGCCCTGTCTGCACCCTTGTGGTAGAAGTGTGTAGTCTTTCTCATTGGTAGTTTAGTTGAAAAGCATTTATTCTCACTTGTATTTAATCATTGCATTTGCCCTGTATGCAAATGCCATGAAAGACAATTTTCCCCTAGACATCTGTTAGTGGAAACCTCCCAGGATTCCCTGCTGCATTGCGGGCAACTCAGGTGCACATTGAGAAGCATTGTCATAGTTTTTTTCACTCCTAGTCTTCAGTAGACTAAGCCCCTTTGTTAATCCTACAACAAAATCTAGTGAAACTAGCCCACTGCCCCAGTAGTACTTATGGTAAAAACCTGCCATAATGGACAGTCAGTTTCCAACCATTTCTCCAGCTAGCCTTATTGACATTGGCATCCTGAGGCAATGTAGTAATTGCCTCATGTATAGTGGCAACCACTTACTCCTAAAAATAAACAAATACAATATATAAGAACAACAAACCAGACATCAAACACATTGTCAGTACACACTCCACTCAAATCAAACTCAAGGTTATCTTTAATTCTAGGAGCCTAAACAGGAAACTGCACTTCCTGGAAGCATTCCTCATCTTGGAAGATGCTGACATCTGTGCAGTCACTGAGACATGGTTCAAAACCGCAGAGAGCACCCCAGCCATGCAAGCTACAGTGCCTTCCACATGTTCAGACCCCAAGATGAACATGAAAGAACCAATGGTGGAGGTGTATCCCTCTTCATTAAAGCCAAATACACCTTGAGACTGGTTAAACAGTACAACTGTCTTGAGCTATTCCAGTTCAAACTAGCTGTAGGCAAAATACCTACCACATCATTGCTAGTTACAGGTCCCCCACCATGAACCAAGAGAAGCAAACCGCCTACCTGCACTTGCTAGTGTCACTCACTGTACAGCCAAACACTTTGGTCATGGGAGATTTCAACTATCAGTTTTTTTGATCGACCCATCGATTGGGTGACATACATGAGCACAACCATACTCACCCTGAGGTTCCTGGACGTTTTCAATACAAATGCCCTGAAACAATTAGTCTGCACACCCACAAGAGACTCTAATCTCCTAGACTTAGTACTTATCAACATGAGGGGGTCACTGCACTACCCCCTGTATGTTGCCCTCCCTGGTAAGGTCAGACCGTAAATCTGTCTCGCTCAAAGTAATAATCAGACCTGACACCCTCACAGAGCAAAAAAATGAAAAATTTCTCCAAAGCAAACTATTGCCTACTAAGTAATGGTATAAAAAGTTTCAAACCCCCTGCTAACACAGCCAGCAATGACTCCTGTGCAGAGGAGTACACAAAGGCCCTGTAGAACCACCTAAACAACGTAGAGACTTGGATGTACCTGACCAGATCAAAACCAGGTCCTCCCAAAAAAACAAGCCACCCTGGTGGGCATCAAGTATGAATAGGTTATATAACAAAAGGACGAAACTGATATCTAAGAACAAGTGGGACATTACTCAGCTGAGGAAGAATACCCTCCACAGCTTGAACAAGCAAATCAGACATCTTGTAAAGTCCTCTAAAGCTAGTCACAAGGCTAAATTAGCATCTTTAGCTAAGGATATTCATAAGGCATTCTTTAACTAAGTCTGAAATATACAAGGAAGTGCCTGGCTATGTGCCTGACTTATAGTGGACGGTACCACTCATACTGAACCTGAGGAAATTGCCAATCTGCTAGCTGACAGATTTGGTGCAAACTTCACCCCCATGTCCCCAACAACCATGCCCCAAAGCATACCATACACCAGTTCTCTACCTAGCATCTCCAAAGAACAGGTCATATCTGCACTCTCCAAGACCAAAATCACAGCCTCTTTGGAACCAGATAACATCCCAGGCTGCTTACTGAACACTCTAAATCAAGAAGTAGTGGAACCACTTGGCACTCTCTTTAACCACACCCTGAGTACTGGGTTTATTTCAGCAGAGTGGAGAACAGCAACAGTCCATCAGTCAACCCTGGGAACTGTAGACCTATAAGCCTAACCAGCCTTTATCTGCAAAACCGTGGAAAGAATCATCATGAACCTTATTGACAAGGACATAGGCAACCTTCAAACTCTTGATCTGACCCATTTTGGCTTAATTAAGGGTAGATCATGCTTATTAAACCTGGTGGACTTCTTCTAGAATGTCACCAAAGCCCTGGATTAAGGCAAAACAGTACATACTGGGTCTATATTATAACCTCCAAGGTTTAATGCTTTGAATGCATAAAGATTGAACTTTATGCATCAAAGTATTAAACCATCCAACCCTAATAAAAAATTATTAAAACAAAAAAAAAAAAACTAAAGCATTTACACAGGGGGGCAAGGCCCCCTGCACCCCCCCACACCCCCGCTACTTAAGTATGCCAACTCCGAGATCGCACAACATTGAAGTAAACGGAAATCTCCCCTTATGGAGATTTCCATTTAAATGTTCGATGTGTGCTTTCGGTAATCTCATGTCGACAGTATCGTATTCGATATTGGCAGACTTCGAGATTCTGATATAGACCCTACATACCACTTATCTTGCCTTAGCAAAGGCCTTTGACACAATCCCCCACTCAGGTATCATTGAGAAACTCTCCCAGCTGGGGATTAGGCCCCAAAAGATGTTGAATCAGTTGGACAGGAAAACAAGAAGGATGTTTCATGCCTATCAAATGATTTATAAAAATCAGTGTATACCAAGACTATATATTCCCATTTCTAAATGATGTATGGGCCTCCTCGAAATTGATTACATGTATAGATCTGCAGTCATAGGACTGCATATATATATCTGCTGACCTCACAAAACCCAAAAGTAGTGAAAGTATTAAAACATTAGGAGAATAAGTCTAAGATGGCTTCCCTATTTAGTTTAGCAGAAGCATATTGGTGTCAGGCAGGAATGGAAATCAAACCAGAAGTAGATAAAAATCAGGCAGCAACTGAATGTGCCAAAAACAAAAGAAAGAACATAAGGTGAAGGATCAGATAAGAAGACAAGATGTGGAAAATGCATAAATATAGATCCAAGTACAGAAAACTCTTGGAACAACCTCATGCTAATCAGGATCGATCACAGGAATGGTTAAGGAGAGGTGAATTTAAATCAAAAGATGAAAGGTTAATATTGACGGCCCACGATAGTGGACTACATACATGTTGGTTTACAAAGTCTATTGAACCTGTGGGAGAAACAGACAAATAAATATAAGTTAAATTTCGAAATTATACAAAATATTAATTAATTAAAATCACAAACACAGCATAAACTTTGCAATTATATCACAATGGGACATTTCATTTTCCTTGTTTATCTCGAGAAAATAAATCTAATATCTTGTCATCTGTTAAATTTACTTCTTGGACACAATATTGGAGTATATTCACTTGGAAATTTTTCCATAGAGCCTTTTTAACCCCTAATAGGTTAGCTGAATTTAATAAATCCAACAAAAGTTCATGCTGAAGATATTTACAAATTTGTAAAGCAGACTGGCTACGTATTTTTATGATTGTCCTATTCTAAAAAAAATGGAATGACCTAGATGACTTCTTAAAAGCTTTATTTTTTGATTTCTCTTTACTAAATAAAGCCTTATTTTATTTTTTTAATGATAATAATGGAATTCCTTTAAACAAAGTTATTTTGGACAATACTTGTGGTTTCTCGGAAAAATGTTACAAGGAAATGGAATTCATCTTCTCCTCTTCTCATAGACGACTTTTTTATCCTTTCTGAAATAAATTGCGCTTAAGGAGACCAAAGTCCAAGAATGCAGAATTCATCCTAAACCTTTCGTCAACAATCCTTGGAAAAAAGGCATATCCCTTATTGATACTTTACAAACAGACCCTTTATATCTGCAATGAATAATTCTGAAAGTAGTCTTCACACTGTTCATCTACCTATTGAAAAATTTAAATTATTGGATTCTCCTTTTTTTTCTTTTTTTCCCTTAGGTCTTGTATATATTGTATATAATTATTCTCATTTAACTTGTGTTTGTAAATTAATAGTTTTTCATTGTTGTTGTTCCTGTTGTTGAGTATGTACTATTCATAATCTTATTATCAGAAAATAAAATTCATTTGAGTAGAAAAAAAAAAGAAGGGACTGTTTGTGTCAAAATAAACTATTTCCAAATGGTTGTCTAAGGCTATTACTTTTTGATGTACTCATTATAACAAACAATTCCAGGTCAAGTTGCACTTTCCAGGGCATTTGCTTCATCTATGGCTTTTTGGAAAGGGCTGGATTCTAGAAGTATTGTAGAGACTACTAGTTGATCTTCTTATATACTTTTTACAAAGCACTGTAAGCTTGCGTCCTTCTCTAGGTCCAGGTCAGGGTTTGCTAGGATTATTTTCTAGAGGTTCCTGGAGTGTTCTCCTTCCACCTCCCAGATGTAGTAGGCTGCGGTAATCTACCCATATAACTAAGGCTACTGTAGCAGTGCTCAGTATGATGAACATAGTACAGTTGTGTAATTAAACTTACCATAACAGTAGATGGTTGAATAATCACTGCTGAGTAGCCACTCACTCCCTCCATCCCTTTTGTTTTTGGTATGTTTTTGTATGTCAGGGACTGGACATTTATTTATTTATTTATTTTGTTCCTAGCATTTTCCTTTTCAGGGCTCAGCCTCCTTCTCTTTCTGTTGGCAGGAAAGCTCTGAATGGCTTGGAGACCAAGCTTGTCTTTTAGCTAAGGTCTAGCTGCTTGACAATGGGGCATGTGGAAGGTGGCCTGAAGCTTTGTAAGCTGTCCATCTGTTATATCCCTAGCATGATAAAACTGATATAGCTAAGGCTACTGCAGCAGTGATCATATGAATATCTACTGTTATGGTAAGTTTACTTACAAAACTGTACTTTTGCGGTGGTGGTGCTGCGGTAGCGTTGTCGCCTCATAGCAAGACATTGTCCCTTTCAATTCTCAGCTAGAGCGTCTTCTGTGTGGAGGCATACGTGAATGGGGCGAGCCTTCATTGAAGGTTGTGCGTCAGGGCTGGTAACCCGGTACGTAAAAATCCACTATCAATCATTAGCGGACAGATGTTCCACTGTGGCAACCCCTAACCGGGAAAAGCCTAAAGACACAAACAAACAAACAAACTTACATAACTGTACTTTCTTCCTCCCAGCAAGTCATCATCATTCTAGACCCTACTCTTAGGAGGAAAGCAGACAGCTTAACCTAGAAGAAGCTTTCTAGGCATTTAGATTTCAGAGCAGCCTTATCCTCCAAGTTGGTGTAATCTGTCAGATGTCTGTCCTTGCAATATGGAGGGTGTGATGAGGGGGTTTTCATTAAAGCACAGATTGATTTAGGTGTTATTCCATTCCCCTCAATTTCTGGGACTGACAAGTCTGAGCACCGGCCTCCACCTCCTATGATCTTTCCCAGGCCCTGTTTTGAACCAAGAAAATCAGAACCAGCAGTGACATTAGTGCAGTCTGCCATGCAGGACTTTAGCTGGGGAATCAGTCCTGACCAATGAAGTGCACAGACTGGAGAGTCTAAAATACAATAGTTATAGGTTCATAGGTAGGCACTAGGCTATCAGCCAAAGGGCCTAAGTAAGCCTAGCCAACAAAGTTCCCTGGCTTACGCCAACCCACGAAAGTTAATTCCTGTGCACCTGTCGAGCAGAGCCACAAAAGTGATCCCCGGGGTGTATTTCATATTTCCCATCCACTCATCAAGATTTTTCTTGAAGAGTGTTAATGAGGAACTTTGCTTAACATAGATGGGTAGCTTGTTCCAGAGTAAGGGAAGTCTCTGGGACAGGAATCTATCCCTCCAGCAAGTCCTGTTTATTATGGTGACAAAGTTTAGGTCCCTAGAACGTGTAGCTCTGAGGGATTGGGATTTCTTTAGGTGTAGCATGTCCAACAGTTCTGGGTTTGACATAGCTTGAAATGTTAGGCAGAGATCACCTCGGAGTAAGTGATATGCTACAGAGTAAAGCTGGAGTTCTTTGAGACGATCAGTGTAGGGCATCTGTTTGAGCCCAGTAATTCTCTTTGTGAGGTACTTCTGTGGCCTTTCCAGCTGCTGCAGATGTATTGTGAGGTACATTCCAAAAGGGGCATTGTACTCTATAATGGGTCTAATGAGTATCGAGTAGAGGGGAAGAATGACCTCTTTTTTCCTGGATGAGAACCCTATTGTGATGAGGTGTGCCATGTAGAAGGATTTCCTGACTACTGTGGCAATGTCATTATCAAAGGAGAGACTACTGTCCACCTGGGTCCCAAGGTCTCATCACACATTCAGTGTTAAGAAGACTGCCGCCTATGTGGTAGTTCATGGGTACAGAGTTTTTACCAAAGGGGATAACAATGCACTTTGTGGCACTGAGCTTGAGGCCATGGCTCTGACACCAGGCATCTGTCTCAGTGAGGCCCTTCTGTAGGATGTCCACATCATTTGGGGACTCGACTATAGCTCCTAGTTTGCAGTCATCTGTAAACTTCATTAGCCAGAGACCTTCTGTGTTCACCTGTACTTCAGAGAAGTAGATACCAAACAGGAGAGGTGCCAGGACTGAACCCTATGGTACTCTACTTGTCACTGCTTTAAGGTCAGATTTGGAGTCTGCAACTTTTACAGGGTGGGTTCTGTCAGTGAGCCAGTTGGCAACCCATCTTGTGACATAGGGATTTATACCTAGTTTAGTGAGTTTAGCTATAATTCCAGAATGGGGGATGTTGTCGAAAGCCTTGGCGAGGTCAAGATAGGCTGTGTGAACCACCTTACCCTCATCTACAGCTTTGGTGACTGCCTCAAAGAAGGTTCAGGAAGCAAGATCTGCCTTTCGCAAACCCGAACTGGTTGGGGTCCAGAGTTTGGAGGTTACCAATATCTTTGTTTATGAATTCCATAATGATACATTCCATGGTTTTGCAGTGCAGGCTCATCAGGCTAATAGGGTGATAGTTCCCAGGATCACTGGTGGCTCTCCCCTTGTGTAGTGGGATAACTGTAGCTGTGCTCCATTCAATGGGCACAAAGCCTGACGTGAGGCTATGATTGAACATGGTGCTTAGGTGGGGAGCCAGTTTGTTCTGAAGTTCATGTAAAACACAGCCTGGGATGTTGTCCGGTCCTGTGGATGCTGTGTTTTTGGCTTTAGAGAGTGCTGCTTTTAACTGTGAAGTTGTGAGTACAGGGACTCTGCATTCTTACTGTATAGATATGGGCCCATTAGGGGGTGAGATGGGGGTAAAGTTAGCACTGAACCTATCTTCCAGGATGTTGGCAATATCAGTTGGTTCTGTAATTTTTGTGCCATTGTGCTGTAACTCAGAGCAGATCTGGGTGTTGCCATTGAGATTCTTGACATAGCTATAGAATGCTTTGTGGTTGTCCTTAGAATCAGTGGCGATCTTGTTTTCATAACTAGCTTTGAAGGATCTTATAAAGGATCTCAGCTTCTTGCTGAGGCTGACCAGGGGGTACCTCCACTCATGGGATTTTACTCTCTCTTGCAACAATTTCTTCCTTCTGTTGTAGAGTTTGTTTATGGCAGGGGACCACCAGATCGGCTTCCTTTTTTTGGAGGATAGAGTCTTGGTTCTGTTTGGGATAGCATGATCCATGCACTCCTGTAAGTGCTTATGGAGTGCATTTGTGTAGGATTCAGCAGTCATAACTGTATTGTCCATCTGCATGGGTGTCATGAAGTTCACCACTTCTGTCTTAAGAAGCATGAAGTTGGCTTTGGAGAAAATTTTCACCGTGGTTTCCTTAATGGGGGGGTGGGGTGGGATGTGGATATCTAGGATGATTAGCTTATGGTCAGATCTGACCAAAGAGGAGTTGACTTCAGGTGTGGAACACCAGTCACTCATGTTGGTAATGACTAGGTCTAGGATATTGTTGCCCTTGTTGGGGGTGTGGATAAGCTGATCAGGGCATTGGAATTTATGAATTCCAGAAAATGCTGAGCAAAGGTGTTGGTACATGAGTAGTTTTCCCAGTTAATGGTGGGGTAGTTGAAATCACCCAATATTAGGGTGTTTGGTTGAACCCTAATATTTTCCAGTATATCAAGAAAGGAGGAGTGGGAATCCTGGGACATGGTGGGGGATCTACAGCAAGCTACAATTTGGATTGCAGTTTTGCCGAGAGTTAGTTGCACTTGGATAACCTCTGCTGCATTATGCTGAGCAACTAGCCTGGAGGTGTGGATATCCTTAATGAATATGGACATCAATTTCCTTTTACAATGTGAATACAGAGCAGTCTTTGTTTAGAACTCCATTATTCATGCTTTTCTTAGTATATACTGATGCTTTTCCAGATCATGTTCTCAGTGATAAACCACATCACAAGTACCTTTGGTGTTCTAGTCCAGGTTAGATGGCCAAAAAGTGTGGTATGAGTTATAGCCTGGTAATGCAGGGGTGCTCTCCGGAGCCCTGAACCAGGTCTCAGTTACTGCACAGACATCGATGTTCTCCATTTTAAGGAGTGCCTTGAGTGAGTGCATTTTGAGATTTAGACTTCTAGCAGTGTGTAGCATTACCCTGAGTTTTTGCTTGCCTGTTCCTGTTATTGTGGTGAATTTGTCATTTGAATCTTGCCTAAAAAAGGCACTATTGGGGTGGCAAGAGCCTTTACCAGTATCCAGAATCCCAGGGGTGACAGGTGCAGGCCATCTCTGGCAAAGCATCGTGGTCTGTTGACCATGTCATCCCAGGCAGACAGATACTGGATCCCCTTAGAATGATACCAGAAGCTTAGCCAATTGTTGAAGTCAATTATTTTGTCCTTGTACTGTGGTATCATTCTGGGCAATGGCAGGATGCTACTCAGGGCTAGGGTCATACCTGCCTGGGCTACAAGATCGGATAGTTCTTCCATGTCTCTTTTCATGTAGTCCAGGGAGGTATATCTCAGGTCATTCACACCAACATGGACAATCACAGAGCCATATTTGTACTTGTTGTGGAGTGACCTGAGTGTGTGGGTTATGTGGTGGATCCTGGCACCCGACAGGTGGCTGACAGTGACCTTCTCCTTGTTTAGCCTGGTGAGTGGGACATCAGTGTGCCTGAATATAGTCACCTAGATAAGTGCATCTCTTACAGGTTGTAGTGTTGGGTGGTAGGAGGAGAGGGTTGTCTGTGTACATGAGGCATTTTCTACATTGCCCCAAGATGCCCAGATTCATGAGCTAGACAGGAGAGAACACTGGGAGCTGACCCTTGGACATGCCTGAATAAAAAAATATTTTCCTCTAGACAAGTGAGGAAAGTGAGTACAAGAGCTGTTTTTCTCTAAGCAAGTGAGGAAAGTAAGTACAAGTACTGTTCTCCTCTAGGTAATGAGGAAGATTGAGTACTATAGTAATTAGTAGCTTATTTAGTGCTTACAAGTTCTGAACAAGTGCTGAGCATAAATAAGCAAGTTTAAGTGCTAAAACTAAGACTCTGGATCTGGATCTTGTTGTAGATAGGCTACCTAGTGCTTACCACTCCCACTGATAAGCTAGAAGGCTTTGGTACAACACAGAAAGGCTTGGGGGCACAGAAGCTTACAAACAGTCCTGGAGACAGAAAATCTGTATCTTGACTAAACTAGTTACAGGGAAGGTGGGAAGCAAGTGCAAATGCAGGCTTTTAAACCAGAAAGTTGAAAGAGATGGAAAAACTGCCCAAATAGCCAATAAACTACAATTTCTGGGCCAGAAACCATTACTTGTTGCTGATAGGCTACCTAGTGCCTACCACTCCCACTGATAAGCTAGAAGGCTTCCCTTTAACACAGAAAGGCTTGGGGCACAGAAGCTTACAAACAGTCCTGTATACAGCAAATCTGTATCTGTATTAGACTACTTACAGGAAAGGCAGAAAACAAATTTGAAATTTATATATATATATATATATATATATATATATATATATATATATATATATATATATATATATATATATATATATATATATATATATATATATATATTTTTTTTAGTTATGTGGGTTGGCTTTCTCAAAACGTTCTCTCTCTATTAGAAAGAATGAACTAATGACAGTAGCAAAAACACTTTAAATGCAGTACAAGCTAGCACACTTGAGTGTGTAGCAAAATTAAGGCAAATACAGTTTAAATAAATGCAGATAAGTTAAAAATGACAAAAACAAGTTTATGAAAAATCAAATAAGAGCACTTGAACACTTAAAAGCACACAGAACAGCAAATTAAGATATTAAGATAGAAAACAGTTATGTAAGAGCAGCTCAAGAAACTATAAGTAATTTTTTTTTTTTTTTTTTTTTGTGGAGAGGGAGGGAACAGAGCAGATTAAAATGCTATAGGGGATGTCCTTCCCAAGTGCTCTCTCTGTACACAGCAGAGGAGATGGGACTGGTAGGAGTGTCTGAAATCAAAATATGATCTCACTGTACTCAGCTGAGTGAGCAAATGAGATGGGCCCAGTAGGAGTGTCCAAAAACAGATTTACAGCAGGGGCAGGCAATTCCAAAGCCACCAAGAATAACACCGCAACAAGAACGGGGGGAGGGGGGACTAACTGCAGCTAGAGACAGGGAGTATTATCTCCCTGTATTATATTATATATAACAATTATCTACAAATTTCTAATCTTAAATAAGTGCAGAGAAAAGTATACTTAAATCAGCTTTTGTCAGTTGATTTATGCAGGTGAATCTCAGCAGCCAACCAGTCGGAAGTTGACCAGAATGATTATAAAATGTGACCAGCACAGATTATAATGCAAGCAGAAATCCCCAGGCTAAGTTAACACAATTTCAAAAACAGTCTAACAACTTTCAATGTATCCAGATGGCTACACTTTTTAACACTTCAGGCAACTAACTGCAGCTAGAGACAGGGAGTAATTATCTCCCTGTATTATATTCTATATAACAATTATCTATGTAGTCATGTACATATGTTATCTATGTACTCACTATAATGTTTTATCTTGACTATCCATATCCATCCACTTCACAGATCAGCCACTCTCCCCCTTCCAAATTGTCACCTATTACCCTAACAGACCTCAGCAGCGCCCCGAAGCCAGCTCCTCTTCTCATTTTAAAGGGCAACATGATCGTATAAAAAATTAGGTAGCTTCACCCGATCTGAGGAGAAAGAGGATGGTGGTGCATCCTAAGAGATAAGGGAGGAGCTATACTGGCTCTTAGTGGTAGATTAGTCCCCCTCCAGTGAAGTAGATGTACATAGATAGTCAAAATCCAGTATCATGGTAACTACATAGTTAACATTTATTGATGCAGGGATTTGTACCCTTCAACAAGTGAGAGCTGATCAGAGGGAGTCGTCATCCAGACAATCATGGAGTTTATGTCCGTGCTTATACTGAAGCTTCTGCCTGCTGCCAGTGGGAGAGTGTCTTCATCCCAATGGCCTGTGTTTCTGGCTTCACCCCACCCCTCAAGACTGGGACTGACCATGTTTCAGAACAGACCCAAATCATTCCTAGGTCGCTAAACTGCATGCTACTCCTCCCTTCTTTGCAGCCCTCATCATTTAGAACAAAGACTATGAAGGTGTGTTCTGTTTCATCCCTGATCAGACCTTCTTGTTGATTGACATTATGCTTCACTATGACAGTGTACTGTGCACACCGTTGACCAATCATGTTCCCATACCTGTGGGGAAACCTAGCATCACTAGCTTGGAAATACCAAGCCCACCTTCCCTATTCATGACTGTCTTCATTGCCCACAAGCCTCGTCTTGCTAGGAGTAAGCAGCCAACTAGATCCCCCCCTCCCCAGAATGTGAGAGGCAACATCAGTTACTCCTCTCCACCCTGATCCTCTAATGCCCAAGGAATGGTTTCAAATCATGTTGTCTGGATCATATTCAGGACTTTATCCTTCTACGACACTGAGCAAGAGTCAGCAAAATATTTTAAAGTGCTGAAGAGGCTAATGAGACCAAGGAAGAGATACCAGTCTTCTGATATTGGCTAAAATGTTCTATTATGAACACAGTACAAGTCTGTATGCAGTATCAGATGCATAACGTTGTATATTTTATAACAGTGTGGTGCCTTATTTTGATAGATTGGTGTTCATAAAGTTAACATCATGCTGTGCATATGTTTTTCTTCTTTACAAAAACCTTTGAAGGTGTGAAACATGCTTGTTAGTTTCAGTGCAAAAAATTAATCACTGCAATATCAGCTAAGGAAAAATTAAATAAAATGCACATAGCACAATAGCACATAAAAAGCACTGCAGTATTTTTCTGCAGTCTTGATCCCATAAGTATGACTTTTCAAGTGCTGCTTTAAAAATCTTTTAGACAATTTGTTTTCTTAGATGATGCACTGTCTACCTACAGCAGAATGTTGAAAAGATAATAGATGGACCTGCAAACCTTTAAGCAAGGGTGTCCTTCCATGAGTGATTATACTATATGTAAACTATCCACAGTGTTTCATTGGAAGACTATCTATTTTGTTTTAAAAGTGTTCATTTTTGGTTAAAAAAGAAACTTCTTGTTTGGAAATTACACATTTTTGCTGCGTTATGTTTGCAGTCTTAGTAAAGGTTTTAATCACACATACTAACCACTATAATTTTGTGCGTGGAGGATTTAAAATGCATCTATCCTGACTTCTAAGAAAAAAAAGAGCTGAAAGTTAACAGTGCTCTGGAAATTTCTAGTATTTAGAGATAATTATTTTTTTCCAATACCATTTGTTCTTTGGTAACTAAGAGAGCACCAGAAAAGTAATACCAATTTAGTTCTGAGCATTAATTTCCTGACTGTTACATTTTGCTTTCCTGTAGATGAAGATTACAGAGGAAGACCTGTGGATTCGCTCATAT
Organism: Protopterus annectens; assembly: GCF_019279795.1. Lineage (NCBI taxonomy): Eukaryota > Metazoa > Chordata > Ceratodontiformes > Protopteridae > Protopterus > Protopterus annectens. The sequence continues at coordinate 1,598,059,553 of NC_056743.1, read as the reverse complement.
GGCAGGCTATACCAGAAACTTTGTTCATCCACAGGGGATATTCCCATAGGAATCTATAGGACACACTCACATGTCTTCTCAGTCTCTGAGGTATATATATTTTTCTCACTTTGCTTCTTTCTCATAATACTTCT